>NC_051155.1:163024090-163109089 GCF_013339745.2 Dermacentor silvarum | reverse complement strand
AGCGTGCATTGGAAAATGTGGCCCTACTATTACTAACTGAATGAACAAGCGTGGTGTGAGCGCGCACAAACAAACATGAATAGATCACACTGAATGACTGCAGACAACGACTGTCAAACGCGGGCAGCGAGCGCATACGCCGCAGCGGGCGAAGGTACGTGCGGTCTATCGCTTCAACGGAAACTGAGCGGCGAATGCACGGCGCATAAAGGTCAGAGCCGTGTGGAGATAAGAGACGGTGCGGGCGAGCCACGAGCGCGGTTGTTGGCAGAGTAGAAGTGCGCCCCCCCCCCCCCCCCCCCGCGTTCCCTCCGGGCGCTGGCTTCCCGCTTCCTTGCTTGCGCGTGGGTGATTGAGTGCGTTCGCTCTCCGTGGTAGCGCGCGTCCCCGCACGCTTCCGCTCGGGCATACGGCTCGCGGCGAAGATTTTATCTATAGGGAACCTCACGGCGACGGCGACGGCAGAAATCCGGTTGAAGTGTCCATATAATTGCTATCGCAATAAAAGATCAAGCAGGTGACTAGCTGCATGGTCTCTGAGATCGCTCTGAGCCTTCGCTCTGGCCGTCCCATTCGCACGGAGAGAGTGTAAGCTCAACCGAGGGCTTTAAAGCGCTGTGGTTTAAAGTAGACGGAAGTATCAACCGGTCAGCAGTCGCGATAAGCAAGAGACGTTTACAGTACTGGTGAAAGAAAAGCAGGGGAGAGACTGACACGACCGGATCCAATACTGGCATGGGCAGCGGTACAATGTATGTACAGAGAAGATTAAAGAGATATATACAAGAATGCTAGAAGCATTGATAGCTTGTCTGAGTAACCCAAGCAGGCTAGGTGACAATTTGTCACCACCCCGTTTCAAAGAGGATGCCAATAAATCATCATCTTCAGCATTATCGTCCTTTTCATGTGTTGAGAAGGCTTTTGGGCGCTCCGATACAATGACTGCGGCTTGGATGAGGCGAGAAATAATTATTTTCTACTCTTAAATGTGGTCCCTTACTGATTTGCAAATGACGGCTGAATGTCTACAAGGGGCAAAGCTTGTGCTGGCGCCTGTTAATTCTAAAATTCGTTTTTCTCCATCACATGTACTCCCACTGCATTCACGTATAGGTATATAGGAGCGCGAAACTTTAGAAAGTGCCGGAAATGCACTACAGTCTTAATTTTGGAGGTAATATGTATGTTTATAATTTTGTCAGCTGGATTTGAAAGAGTCACCTGCTGATATTGGCGCTTGCTTTCGTCTGTGCATTTCGCCTTCTTGATAGGACGTGAATTAAGCAAGACGTAGCAAGATCCGTCAGCAGAAACCTGCCGCAATTACTCGTATACTTAGATTTAGGTGCCCATTAGGGAACTACAGGTGGTTAAAATTAATCCGGCGTCCCCCATTACGGCGTGTCTCATAATCATATCGTGTTTTTGGCACGTACGATGATCGTACGTACGTACGTCGAGATGATGATGCTATGTACGTATACGTACGGCTATGATGAAGATGCTCTCGTACGCGGGCATCAATGGAGGTGAGCCTGCACACCGTTTGATGCATTGCGCTCTCGCCATCAACTTTGTCGGTCAAACCTTGACCGGACAGGCAGGCAGTGAAGGCGCGCGTATTACCGCACTTGCATCATGTTTCACACTCTGCGTATACAAAAACTGCGGAGTGGTGAGGCTGAACTTTGTCTATGCGTTGCGCTACCTCGGCGTTCACTCGATCCTATGTGATTGTACAAGGCAGGCCGGCGCTCCCCTTCTCTGTTGCAATACTGAAATGTACAAGCGGACATATTGACCGCCTGCTGTCGACGTGTCCTATAACTGTGCACCGGAATGGGAAGCGATTCAGGGCGACACGCGAAAGCGAGGGCTCCGGTACGAAACTATCGAAGTGTTTTTTTTTTTTTGTAGAACAAAGATCATAAGGACAGAAGCGTTCCGTTTCCCCCTAAATTTAGTCAATGGCGCGTACTTAATGTCATCGTTGTGGTGGTTTCTTATCATCAATGGCTTTTATGACCTTTACTGCAGGCCCATCATTTGAGACTTGCGGGAAGAACAATGCCGGCATCACATAACCTACCAACTCACTCACTCACTCACTCACTCACTCACTCACTCACTCACTCACTCACTCACTCACTCACTCACTCACTCACTCACTCACTCACTCACTCACTCACTCACTCACTCACTCACTCACTCACTCACTCACTCACTCACTCACTCACTCACCACTCACTCACTCACTCACTCACTCACTCACTCACTCACTCACTCACTCACTCACTCACTCACTCACTCACTCACTCACTCACTCACTCACTCACTCACTCACTCACTCACTCACTCACTCACTCACTCACTCACTCACTCACTCACTCACTCACTCTCCATTCCTCGTCAATCGAAGAGAGCCTCGAGTCGTGCCAAATTCACAAGCGCCAACTTCTCAGAATTCATCAGGTTACCTGACTTGCATTTTGTGACACGAAGAAAAACAAAATATAAATTTGGAGGCGTGCGCTTTTGACGAGAAGCGTTGTAAACGAGAGAAGGCATGAGCGTTCCAGGGTGTTGGTAGTCTGGCCACGGGTCTGGAAAAGTTGGAACTATGAGAGGGGAGGATGAAGCTTCGTGGACGGCATCGAAACCTTCCATGTGCCATGTTGCTCTTGCCATGCACAACTTTGCATTACGCAAAAAAAAAAGAAAAGAAAACAACACGCACAGTTGTCCACGCCCACTATACCCTTAAAGAAAAGAGACCAAGAAACCAGTGACGGAAGAAGAAATAAGTTCTATCATTTTCGAGTGAAGCAGGGTATGCGAGAGCTAAGTCGATGCTCGCTCGTGCCTAGTCCGAGCGGGAGGAGCGGGAAAATTAAGTGCTCGTTTTTCTCCTCTTTACGCGTTTTCGGCCGCTCGCGAGCCTTCGAGTCGGACAGGCAGAAATAGCCGTGATTACCGCCTAACGGCCGTTACGGACTGCTTATTTTCTTTTAATGGCCGTCCCAGATGGGGCAGATGCTCGCGAGTGCATCAAGACGGACGCGGATATTAAATTCCCAAACGGTCTGCTTACGCTGCGTACGTTTAATTTTATACTTGTTTTGTTATTTTGCTCATGCAATGAATCTTCATTAGGAAGAAGACGACACGTGACGTGCGGGAAGTTGGCTCCCCGTGAATTTTAAAGGGGGCACTTACGTCGGCGAGGAACGCACGTTTGGATGTAAATATCTGCATTGAGTGATGCGCTATGCGATACATGCATTAAAACTGTTATCGCACCATGTTGGACACGCGTCAGAAAAATGTTTGGATTCGGAGAGAACCCTGGCCCACCAAGCCGTCTGATGGACCTCGCGGGTTTCCAAGTTTTCAAAGATGTAACGATGCATTAATGCGCGCTCAACTATTTTGTAATAGGACTATCGAGTGTTTTATTTTCTGCACCTTGTTTAAAGGGTTTATGGTGAAATAAGTGACGAACAAACGCTGCGACTGAGTGATTGGCTTCTTAAAACTTGAGGTTGCTGGCATCGATTCACTGAAAGTCCAATGAACTGCCCATAGAGACAAGCCATTAACCAACTGACCGCTTTGTAAGCTAAATATGTAATAACCAAAGAATCTATAACTCGTACGCGTGATTCATGCAGCAGTGCTTTGTTGAAGCCGCATTTTTGTCGAAACGTGTCAAACGTTTACAACGCGTGATTGTACGGAAATCATAAAAAGCTGTAAAGGCAAGCTCAACTAGCACAGAAAGTACTGCGTAGAACTGCTTCACGTAATTTGATGTTTCGAATTTCATATTTTTGTCGAACAGCGCGTCCTCGGTGAACTCAATATTTTGTCCTGAATCTCAGTTATAGAAACAAATACGAAGTGAAACAGGCAAATAAAGAAAAAAAAATACACGTACAACAGGGGCTAATCTAGAACGAATCCCGGATGGCCACCCTGCGCGATAGGGGAATAAAAAAATTAACGAACAGAAAGAGAAATGCAGCGCAGGAGCACATACAAGAAAACGCCCAACACAGACGCTGCTCGAAGACACACCGCTGATTACACGGCAGAACTCCGACTATATTAAACGAGCTCCTACTCTGCCGCTGCTGGACCACGCCCAACTTCGTGTTTTCAGCGCGTGCCCCAATTAAGTCTGTTTACCCCGTCGCCAAGTGTAGTTCACGTCCGTGATACTCGAGGCTTCGTTCGGCTTGTTATCGCAGGATGCGAAAGCAAGGGCACCTTCTTCCTCCCTCGATTAATCGGTCGTGCAGCACGTTGGGGGTGCCACTCTATACGACTTTGCAAGATGGGATCATGGGCATACGTTACGCCAGGCTGAGATCAGGAAGAGATCATCACAACCCCCACCACCTCACTGTTTCTTTATGTCACCTAATTATTACTGTTATCTATAGGTATCACTCGGCGTGAGACGTGCCTTCTGTATACCCGAAATTCCTTGAATGCTGTTGCCAATTCTCGCGCGCGCGATGCAAGTAGCGCTGTGCATTCTCGAGAATATACAACCACCCGCGATTACTCAGGAATGTGCAAATATGATCTAGCTTCTCGACCACTTTCTCCTGCATTGGCGTCGGTGTCTCGCCGAGAAGAGGTAGCGGGTGCGTCTTACACTCCAAAGGACATGCACCAATGTCTCGACTGAGAGGTGCAATCGATGATGATTTTGCAGGCGGGAAGACGCATTATACGGGAAGCGTCACGTTTTGTACTACTTCCCAGTAAATGCACCCTTGCTTGCAATCTTACACCTGCACCGCGTGACAAACAACGTTCCGGTTTCAGGGTGTGCTGGAAGCG
The DNA here is from genome assembly GCF_013339745.2 of Dermacentor silvarum. NCBI lineage: Eukaryota > Metazoa > Arthropoda > Arachnida > Ixodida > Ixodidae > Dermacentor > Dermacentor silvarum. The sequence goes on along the minus strand of NC_051155.1, from coordinate 163,104,235 downwards.
GTCGCGGGTATGTTACAGTCGAACACACATGACATCAGCATAGTCAACTACTTAACGCAAACCTGCCGCATACATAGCGTTGCATGGTATGTCGTCAACACGGTCAGTATTAACACAAGCGTCTACATTGAAAAAAAGCTTCGTGTCCATCAATTTTTACATGTATAGCGAGGAATCCGCATAAGCTGTGTCAAGATGTTTACCTATGATTGGCCTTGCTGTAAAACTATTTATGAATTTACAAGTGAATATTAACACGATATAGATAAAAAAAAACGGGTGAACTGGTGCAGCAGCTGGTAGAACGGTTGCAGTGCCTGTTTCTTACACTCTGTAAACATTTTTAGCTTGGCCAGCTGCTACATATATATTTTTCAAGCGAAGCTTGTATTGCCTCACAAGTGTTGGTGCCGCTGTAGGTGTGACCGCAAGAAAACTCACTCGTGTCAGCCAAGCCGCGAGAAAAATAAAAATTGCTCGTCAGGCTGCGTACCACCGACCTCCGGGTTGCGAGACCACCACGCTAGCCGATTCAGCCACTGTCGATTTTTTTATTGCGGATTTTGACATTATACGCCAACAAAAACACAAAACACCAACAAATCACAAAAGATAAAACGTGCCAGCAAAATGCTTACTGGCACGACATATTAAGTTTTTATTGCGATAGCAATTATATGGACACTTCAACCGGATTTCTGCCATCGCCGTCGCCGTCGTCGTCGCCGTCGCCGTGAGGTTCCGTATAGATTCCAAGGGAGATAAAATCGTCGCCGCGCGCCGTATACGCGAGCGAAAGCGCGCGGGGGACGTGCGCTATCACGGAGGGCGAACTCCCCCGCGCGCTATCACGGAGAGCGAACCATCGGCGGAAAGCAAACGCGACCGTCGCGTGGGGGTATGGGAGGGAGGGAGGCGGGACGGCGCTGTGCTCCGGCACCAAAGGTGTATCTTGCCACTTAATCTCCCACGCGAAAGCAACAAAGCGGGAACAGGGGGGGAGGGGGGGGGGCAGCTTCTCCTCTGCCAACAACTTCTCCTTTGCAGTTTGCCCGGTGGTGCCCGTCGCCCGCACCGTTTCTTATCTCCACACGGCCTGACCTTTGTATGCGCTGTGCATTCGCCGCTCAGTTTCCGTTGAAGCGATAGACCGCGCGAACCTGCGCTTGCTGCCAGCGTTTTGACAGTCTTTGGCTGCGGTCATTCAGTGTGATCTATTCATGTTTGCTTGTGCGCGCTGACACCACGATTGTTAATTCAGTTAGTAAGCCAATGTGTCCAAGTTTATGCAGCCGATAAAACTACTATCCCTACTCCGAATAGCTCTCTACTAATTTGCTATCGCAATCGATGCTTCGCCTTTTGGGCGAAACTGCGACATTTTTTTTTTCAATGCTGCCAATTCGTCCAGCATTTCAATCCATGTTGGCTGTTCAGGGAGTGCCCGATAGACATCCCTGAGCCGTACTACACTTTCAATGAAGTGATCGCGTGCAGATCTCACTACGACATCAGCATTATTGAACTGCGTTCTAGTTTTCCAAAAACCGTGGAGGCCCAGGAGCATTATAGCGTCATACGGAAAACCCTCTGTTTCGCCCGGCAAGAATCTTATTCCCTGTGGATCTAAAGGTAACTCTTTCTTTAATGTCCTTTGAAGTACATCCCTGAAAAAATTGCGTCCCAGCAATATAAGACCCGTGCTAAATCGTTTCAGGTTTCTTACATAAGAAGCAATGAACTGACCAATGGACAAAAATACTTTTGTTATGCATCCATATTTGAACTGATAATGTGTGTAGTTTAAATTAAAAAAAAAAAGGTTTTACCAAACGGTGTACAGACATTATTTTAACCCTTTTGAGAACATCTCCTGGGCCTCCATAGTTTGACATGCGGTAAATTGGTACAGGGAGCACAGTGTCTATTAGGTCCTTATACATTTTTTCCCTAGTAACATTGAAGAGATACTGCATTGAAAACTGCACATGCAACAGTCTGCACGCAAGTACGACTTCTCGTAGATAATCTTTAACGGCACCATGTATTGCTTCAAGCGAGCATACAATGAATCCTGTATTGTGCATAACTTACATACATTCAGCCACTGTCGGTTCATCATACACGTACTCCCTTAAAAGCGGGGTTTTATTTGCACAGGTGGACGGCACGCTCTCGTGCCACTGCTCCCGCGTTCGTCGTCGTCGCCTGCTTCCACAGCTTGCTGCGTTGCCGCTAATCATACCAGCTTAGAATTTCACTTCTGTCGTCGTAATGGGGAGGCCGCGTTTACGGGGGTATGAGCCATTCATTGTCTTACGTAATGGACAGATTTATTTTGAAGAAGTTGCATAGAAATACATCCAGCATGAACGCGCTCAGGAATGACCTCGTCATCGACGTGCCGATTATAGCATGAGGGCTTCCGAAGCCCAGGCGAAACGTCATCGAAGAGCCGCGGAACCCGAGTTGAGGCCAAACGTCAGCGAAGAGCCGCCGACCCCGAGTTGCGGGAACGCGATGTTGAGCCCACATGTCGGCGTCGTCTAGCCCTCCAGTAACCCGGCAAAGGTGGTGCACGCCTCGGCAACGCTAGCGCAAACTTCCCCGGCGCGACTGCCAGGTTTCGACGCGAATTTCTCAACCGGAACTTTGGTGTCAGCTGCAGTGCGTGTGACCGGTTGTGGTTCGAGCACAACGTGGTACTCGTCAGTGCAATTCGTTTGGAGAGAGAGAGAAATAACATTTATTAGCCCCGAAGGAACTAAAGCCCAAGTCCGGGCCTCCTGGTAGGCTCATGCCTCCTGGCCCAGCACGTTCTTGAGGAACACAGAAGAAACACACGACTGCCATTTCATCGACAGGGGAAGGGCTACTAATGTTTTAAAAGCGAAGCTGTTTAAGCCAGCCGTAATTTGTGGTGCGTATCAAGAAACTACCAAGAAAGAAAAGAAACTTTCTTGCCGAGGCGGGCTTCGAACCCACGTACCCCTGGGCCCAAAGCGAGCGTCGTAACCATTATGTATTGCTTTCTTTGGAAAAAATTTGATGCAATTGGTGTTTGCTAAGTGAAAGTTCCGGCAATAAAGAAAAAAAAAAAACTAGGCTGTACAGCCACGCTTGCAGGAAATGTATTTATGCGAACCATATGATTGCGTTCGAGCGTCATCTTCGTCCACAGCTGGCGCATTCGTACGCTCGTTCTCTGCGAGGTGAAGAGGTTTTGCGCGCTATGAGAGCCAGAGAGAGAGAGAGAGAGAGAGATGCATTCACAGAGCGGGTCTCCTGGAAGGCGGTGTCGGCATTGGAACGCGGTGTCAATGTTGCAAGCTGCGCTATGCAATGCGCAGTGATGGCCGTAAGTTCGAGACGTGTGAAAAGAAGTTATCATCATCATGAGTAATAAGATGAAAAGTTCGCGCGCACTTCCGGAAAACGCTGGGCTACGATCGCCCAGCTTCGCTAATTCAAGCGTTGCGTGGCTAAGTGCAAGGTTAAGCGTTTTTTAATTGTGTGATGCTTAGGAGATGTTGGCGCCTTTAATTGGCACCGGATACTCATTCCTACATATTTATTTTATTTGATTTCTTCATATCTGTGGCCTTTATTACTTGTGCTACAAATATTGATCTTGAATACGCATTGATATGCAGTCCAAAAGGGAAAACAGAGAGAAGTTCTCAGTACAGCTACAACTCTAAAAAGGCCCTTTAAAAGCCTGGTCTCGTGTTATTTGTGCTCAAAAATCGAAATTATGAAGATAGGCGCAGGAACCGCAAGAAACTCGGCTAGAATGTAAGTTGAGAGGAAAGTGTACCAGAAAATGGGGCTTATCCTAAATATTCGCATGAGGAACGCTGACCGACTTGAAAGACCAAAACAAGGACATTACATTGCTCTTTTGGATTCAAGTTGTCTGAGATTTCTTCAACCTGCCGTTTTTCAAAGTTTTCTATGCCAAACGCTTCCTGATTCTTTTTTTTTTTATCCGATAAGTTGGACGCTAAGCTTCAACACGGATATGCGTTTGCTTTTTTTTTTTTTGACGAAGTACATAAATGTTATCACCTGTTCTGCTAGGAACAAAACTGTGCGACCACGGACAGTGAGTCGTCATTGTTTCGATTTGATGACAGAGAGCGATGGGCTGACAAGGCAAGTCCCCGTTTATGATTCCGTGCTCCTTTTTATAGTACACATTCAGGCCAGAGTTGCCAGACCATATGACGATACATCATCCTTCCTTAGGGCACTGCAGTAAACCGACTGTAGTAAACAAAACGCCGCAACTTCAACATAGACATGAACAACAACAAAAAAAAAGAAACAAATTACACTCGATAAACTACACAATTTGTTGGAAGTCCTTTGCGTATGACAGCTTCGATGGCGGGCGCTTGATGCGAGTCGATCTTCTAGAACTCTGTCCCGTATCACTGCACGCCCCTGCCACACCTTTGTCATTTGCCTGGTTGCCACCTTCCTTGGGTTCTTTGTTCTGCATCACACTCGGATGGTGAACAGTGGTTGATGACGTAGCATTGTCGGTAGCTGGCGTCATCTCTGGAAGGTCAACCATGCTTGCTCTGGTTGAGCCTGGCTGGAAGACACTGCTCGATGGAGGACCTGTCGACTGTGATTGCCCTGCATCCTGCACATGCACACCTTCTTCATATTCCTCATCCGTGTCTCGCAGCATGAACCTTTCCTGTGTTTTGAGGATGTGCTGCCTGTTTCGTCTTATGGTGCGGCCTTCTTCGGTCCTTAGCATGTAAGACCTGGGATCGACGCGGTCTTTAACTGTGGCTTTGATTGTCCACCCAGAGTCATCTAGAATGCGCACGGTGTCTCCGCTGTCCAAGACTGGAAGTGAGGAAGAAGCCTTGGGTTTCTGCACGTGCTTCTTCACCTCTGCCGCAGGTTGAACAGCGAAGTCCGGCAGCCGTCCACGCAGCCGCCTCCCCATCAACAACTCAGACGGGCTTTCGCCGCCTTCCAGGGGAGACAGACGATAATTCAGGAGAGCCACCCAGAACGCCTCCCTGGCGTGCTTCGTTTTCTTCAAGAGGCGTTTTACGACCTGCACTCCCTTTTCAGCCAGACCCGCCGTGGTTGCTCAGTGGCTATGGTGTTGGGCTGCTGAGCACGAGGTCGCGGGATCGAATCCCGGCCACGGCGGCCGCATTTCGATGGGGGCGAAATGCGAAAACACCCGTGTACTTAGATTTAGGTGCACGTTAAAGAACCCCAGGTGGTCCAAATTTCCGGAGTCCCCCACTACGGCGTGCCTCATAATCAGAACTGGTTTTGGCACGTAAAACCCGATAATTCAATTCCTTTTCAGCCAGACCATTCGCTCTCGGGAACCTGGGACTGGAAATCACATGTGAAAAGTCACACACCCGCGCAAAGTTATGAAACGCACTGGAGGTGAATTGCGGGCCCCCGTCGGTGTGTATCTCCAGCGGAATGCCGTGCCTTGCAAACATCATTTCAAGTTTTCTGATGACGCTTTCACTCGTCGTCTGTGTCAGACGCTCTACTTCCGGATAATTTGAATATGCATCATACGCTACCACGTACGAAACCCCCGAGTGTTCACACAGATCTACTCCAACCCTTTCCCACGGAAAACTTGGGGCAGGGCTGTTGATGACCGGCTCAGCCGGTTGGCGATATGCAAACTGGCAGCACGTGCTGCACTTCGCACTCAACTGTTCGATCTGTTTCTGCATTCCCGGCCAATACATAAGAATCCTTGCTCTTGCTTTCGTTTTGTTGAGCCCGAGATGCCCCTCATGCAGGCGTTCCAGCATTTCCCTGCGCAGTTGCCTTGGAATAACCACTTTGCAACCCTTCATTAATACTCCATCAACGTACGACAGCTCCGATTTCACTGCAGCGAATGGACCCGTTATTTGACCTTGTTCTAGGCATGTTATGACTTGCCTCAGCTCTTCGTCTTGTTGCGTCTCTGCCTGCAGTTTTCTTTTCATCTTGTCACTGACGAGGCTTTCCAGGACTTGAGCAGCGTGCACGCTGACGCCCTCATCTTCGCTTGGCCGAATGTCGTCTTGAGCTGGAATCCGGGATAGAGCATCGGCTAGTAGCAGTTGCTTTCCTGGCACAAAGTGCAAGGTAAATTCAAAACGCATTAGTCGCAAGAAGAATCGCTGCAGACGAGGAGGCATTTCACAGAGTTCCTTTTTTGCTATTGCCAATAGAGGCTGATGATCAGTCTCTACTGCTATTTTTGTGCCAATAATGAACTCGCCAAACTTCTCGCACCCAAACGTGATTCCCAGCGCCTCCTTTTCAATCTGAGCGTATCTTGTCTCGGTTTCCGTGAGCGCACGCGATGCATACGCCACTGGCCGCCAGCCTTTATCATGAAGCTGCATCAGCGCGGCTCCCAACGCATTCCTTGAGGCATCGGTGCTTGTCTTGATTTGTTTCCGTGGGTCGAAAACTGCTAGGACGGGTGCTGACGTTAGCAACGTGCGAATACTTTCCCACTCTTTCTGGTGAACGCTGCTCCATTCGAAACACGCACTTTCACGCATTAAACTGCGCAGCACCGCTGTTTTTTCAGACAAACAAGGGATGTACTTTCCGAAATAATTCACTGCGCCTAGCATTCTCAAGAATCTGTATCGCCCGTACGGGGTACTGAACGTACAAATTCTTGACGACGCATCGTCCAACGGTATTTGATAAAACCCCCGATTAGCGTCAAGTTTGCTGAACCACCTGGCTCCTGCTAAATCTGCCTCGATGTCTTCCCTTCTGGGAAGCTCGTACCGTTCGCGTTTGATGTTCTCGTTTATGCGCCGCGGATCCATGCAGATTCGAATTCCTCTGCCCTTCTTTTCAACAATGACCAGTGGACTCACCCACTCTGCCGGTTCCTCCATTTTCACGATGATGCCTTCGGCTTCCATGCGCTCCAGTTCCTTTCGCAAAGGGGCCTGTCTCGCGTGTGGCACTCGCCTTGCTGGCACCGCTACCGGCTTGGCTCCGTCTATCATTGTGATCCTGTAGGGATGTTTGACACAGCCGAGACCTTTGAACAACTCCGGAAATTCTGCCGTTATCTGCTCTCCCAGACTAGTTTGCCTTGAAATGGCGTGGGCGCGTGTCACCAGGCCGAAACACTCGCAGGTTGAAAGTCCCAACAACGCTTGCTTGCCTTTCTTGACTATAAAGAATGTGACCTGTTGCACTTTGTTGCCCAGTCGCAGTGGCAATGATGCTGTGCCGAAATGCTCAATCACATTTCCTTCATAACTTTTCAGAACTGTCTTGCTTTGGCGCACTTTTGCAGCTGTTTTGAGCCTTGCGAACAGCGAGTGAGGCAGCAAGTTTGCCTGCGCACCAGTGTCGACCTTGAATGTCACTGCTTTCGTGCCTATTGTTGCATCAATTGTCCAGTCGCGACCCACCGTACTTGCCACGCCGCTTATTTGCACAGCCAGAATTTGGAATTCATCTTCAGAATCTTCGTTTTCTTCGCGTGCTTCACGGTCCACCTCATTAACTTTTCTTGCTCTGCAGCAAATGGCAAAATGGTTCTGCTTACCGCAGTTTCCGCACGTCTTTTTCCAGGCTGGACACTTCCTAGGTGGGTGGACCCTGTTGCAATAGGTGCACTGATGGGTGGACTTTTTCCTAGGTTCACTTCGGTCCCGTTTGTCCACTGCACAGGCCTGCGCTGCTTGCTGTTTCTGGTCCCACAGTTGGTCGTGGCTGGCTGCCAGCTCAGCTGCTTTGCAAAAGTCTATAGCCTTGGAGAGGCTTAAATCCTTTTCCCTTAGGAGACGGGACCTGAGCTTCGTATCTTTCGTTCCACACACAAGTTGGTCACGCACCATTCAATCCCTCAGGTCTCCAAAGTTGCACGTCTGCGCCGCTATCTGTACATCTCTCAGGAATTGTTCGAATGTTTCATCTTGCTGCTGCGAGCGGGAACGGAAAACATACCTTCCGTACGTTTCATTGCGCTGAGGCGTGCAGTACTCTTCGAATTTTCGTACGATGAGCTCGTAGTCCTCCTGTTCCGCTGGAGCCAGCTGAAATGTGTTGTACACATCAATGGCCTCTTGTCCAGCGACGTGTAGGAATACAGCCGCTTTTTCCGCACTTGTCTTGCTGTCCTTACCCGTCGCTTTGAAGTACAGCTGGATGCGCTGCTTGAACCTTTCCCAATTTGCGGCGACGTTCTCCGAGAGGACGAGTCGGTCAGGGGGCGGAAGCGCTTCCATCTCGGTTGCACCGGGCGACGCTGGGCGACGAGCCCACCGCGCAACTGCGCGCGCACCGCCTATCTGCGGCGAGCCACTTCTGACACCATGTTTCGATTTGATGACAGAGAGCGATGGGCTGACAAGGCAAGTCCCCGTTTATGATTCCGTGCTCCTTTTTATAGTACACATTCAGGCCAGAGTTGCCAGACCATATGACGATACAGTCATCGTAACGAATTTAGCGGTTGCAACAAGTCTACTGAACGAACCTCCTGCCACTTTTCTTCGTTTGACGACCGAAAGGCATTCTGTTTGTTACAACCTAGTTTGAATAAAAGACCTGCCCTCAAAGAGCAGAAGATATTTGAACCATGGTCTCGACCGCCGTTATCACAGAAAGCTACCGTGCCCTGCTACTCTTCTTAACAAGCGTTTCTCAAGAACGGCTGTAATTTGCGACTGCATTCGAATGCGCTGTGAATGTTGAAGTGTGTGCGCATCGCTTTCTGGCGCTTGCCATTTTTCCTCTTTCCTTTCCACCTCCTCACGGTAGGGTAGCAAACCAGGTCGAACTCGCAAACACCGCGATCGGGCACGTTTGCTGCGGAGTCATGGCTACAGGCAGCGATAAACAGACGATAAGACGAGGAACAGACAGGGCCAAGGAACAGGTGGTGCAATGTCATGCTGTGGTGTGCTCGTGTTTACGTATAAATACCGAAATGGACGCTATGTGAACGACCGTTTTAGGGAGCGCGAAATCGAATTGTGTAAAGGTATTGAGGGGCATTTGGCATCGCACTGCAGTGAATGCGGGTGTCCACGACATTTTGATAATTGCGCTATTTTACTACGTGATCCCAAGTAGTAGAGTCGCCTGAAAGTATACGCGACAAAAATGCAGCGCGACGACGTAGTCGGTGCCATAAGCGTGCCTTCTGCATCACTCGCGGAAGGAAGGAAAGAGTGGAGAAGGAAAGGCAGGGAGGTTAACCAGTTCAGCACAACCGGTTTGCTACCCTACACATGGGAGCGAGATGAGGGGGAATAACATATGTGGAGGAGAGAGAGAGCGAGAGAGAGAGCACATAGCACAGCACACACATCGTCAGTCACAGTCCGTCACTTTTGCGTGGTACGTGACATCACTGTCACAGCCGCTTGTCCAAGCCCGTTTCCTTTAAAAACCTAAGGAGTCCCTTCGTCGCCTTCAGCTGCGATGTCTTCTGTCGACGACACCTGAGAATCGTTTCAATTGACATTGGTCTATTGTCAAGGTGCGCTAGAACGGACGCCAGGGACTGTGAGTGAGTGAGTGAAATAACTTTATTGAGGTCCAGAGAAGACGCAGGGGACACCCCGCGCCACGCGGCTAGTCCCACGTAGGGACCGGCAAGCCGAGCTTGAGCCAGGGACTGTCTCGGAACAATATATTCAGTACAGTCGCATATAATGTGTTCTAGCGTCTCCTCGCAAAGACAGGCATTGCAAAAAGCGTTATTGGTCATTCCAATGAGAAATTAATAATATTTCGTGAATGTCACCCGTGGTCATAAGCGATAAAGCATAATAATAATCTCTCTTCGGCGGAGTCCAGTTGGCATACAGAGATGCATCAAAGAGGCCAGGTGGTATTGACGATTGCTCCGGTTGGTCTGGCTGCTTGATGTGCACCATAGAGAGAGCGTGATCTCCTGTGCAAGCACTCGAAGTCTGCTGGCTGCGTCGGACCGTGAGAGCGGTATGGCCTCTTCTTGTGTGTCGTCAAGAGCTGCCCGAGCGGCATTATCGGCGTCTTCGTTCCCTATGACGCCGCAGTGACGTGGAAGCCAGTGAAATGTCACGTGGTGTTCTTTCTCATGTGATGTATGGAGTAGGTATCTAATATCTAATACGAGCTGCTCGTATGGCCCGCGACGCAGAGCTGATGGCACAGATTGTAGGGCTGCCTTTGAGTCACTGAAGATTGACCATTGTCGAGGTGGTTCCCGATTGACGAAACAAAGTGCAGCGCGAAGAGTAGCTAGTTCCGCAGATATCGATGTCGTTGGGTGGTCAGTCCTGAAGCTGATGGTAATAGCTCTTGCTGGGACAACCACAGCGCCAGACGAACACTGGAGGTTTGTGGAACCATCAGTATAGATATGTACACTGTCCGCATACATCTCGTGTAGAAGAAGCAGAGACAGTTGTTTCAGCACGGGTGACGACAGCTCAGAATTTTTCTTGATTCCTGGTACACTGAGATGTACTGTGGGGCTAATAAGACACCAAGGGGGTATCGATGGTTTACATGCAGCGGTGAAGCCCGAGGGAAGTTTGTCGTTGTATTTGATGATAGTTTTAGAGAACGATGCTTGGCGCCTGTCTGAAGGTAGTGTTGCAAGGTGGTGATAGGGGGCACGTGCAAAATGTCTGATGTGCATTCTCAGGGCTTCCACCGTAATGTGAGTTTGCATCGGATGGTCCCGAGCAATCGCAATAGCTGCCTCTGTTGACGTGCATCTGGGCAAACCAAGCCAAACTCTGAGTGCTTGAGTCTTGAGAGTACATGCTCGAGTATTGTATATGATGTTGCTTTGCGCGTTGGCGCGTGACAGTGTAGTATTTTGGGTGTTTAGTTATGCTTTCTGTCTTTTTTTTCATAGTATTTATGTAAGTGTTTTTCACATTAAAATCAAATGCAAGTTGGCGCTCGCGTCGTCTGTTCCTTGTATTTCCTCCTGTTACTACTCTTCCTGTAGTCAACCTCCTCGTCTTCTCTCGCATCTCTGTCTATCTCCTTAGTGCTGTAGAAAAAGATATCGTTTCACGGCTTGAGCAGGAGGGGTTAGAAAGAAAATGAATGGAGGAGAGATGGAGGAGGCTATTGGCCATAAGTAAAAGTAGACTTCGGTTCCGTTCTAGCGGTTTTCAACGTAACTCGCTTTGGGAGATGGAGGGAGGGGAAAGGTTGTAGAGATACCACTGCACCAACGCTCCCGGCCTCACTAGTTACACGATCAATGCCCGCAATTCTGAAGAGCTTCGACGGAATCGCCTCGCAGCTGAGAAGCAGAAACGTAGGAAAGGGTTTGTCACTGCAAAAGCAGTGGATGATCCAGATCTCGCCTGCTGGGATGTTCACTGCTGCTGCTTCTTTGTTGCTGCTTCACGGTGTCCTCGATTTCGGCAGCAAGCGATTTGTGACAGATACTATGTTCGCTCGTGCGGGTGAACTGTGTTCGTGAACGTAGCGATACTATGTGCTCGCCTGCATGTGTGCAGTTTAATAATGTTCACGTCGAACGTAGAACTCCCTGAGTAGTCTATACTATCAACGTATGTCGAAAGGCGAACAAATAATACTGGTCTATAAGTACATTCATTAACGGACTTCCCAGAGCGTGTGACGCATCCTTGACGTATTCTTTGACGTGGAGCTCTGTTCCTGCAGCTTGTTCGGAGATGAAAAGCATAATCAACGTGACGCATTTCATGCACTTATTGCGTGTGACACGGGTGAGGGTGTGGCATGCTGCACGTAGCGCACATGGCTGTGCATAGCACTTGCTTCCCTCAACCTATTCCGCTCTTTCTTTGCATTAAAGATATTCCTTTCTCTCTGACATGCCAAAAGTATTGATGTGGACGATTTTCTTATGGTTATAGGGCTGTGTGTGTTTTGTTAAAGTAATATAGTAAATCACTTCCTTGGCATCATGCCACGCTACGCCATTCCACAGACCCCTCGAATAATAAAAGGAAACATTCAATGAGCAATCACCAAAACTCCCTTCAAGTTGAAGAGTAAGAGAGCTCACGGCAAGCATTGTAGGCTAGCTGAAAAAGGAACAGCGTACACGGGAAAGAAAGATAAAGAGATAACTTATTTACTGCGTGGCAGCGATGTCGACCTGAGCCAGCTCGCTTGATTTTGCTAGGAGCCAGAGGAGTGAAATGGAGCGATGCAAGATAACAGTGTTCGCGAACACAGTGTATTCTTCCATGAAAATATCTATACAGATGACGCCGAGACTGCTGTTTTGAGATGGCCACGCAGACGCACATAAACATCAACGTGCGCAATCCGCAGCCGACCCTCCGGCAGTCTGCGACGTAGTAGCGCGCTGACCGCAGCGCGCATAAGAGAAATGAGACGCCCCATTTCTGCGTTACGTGTTGAATTATAAAACAGGCTGCGAGGGTTATGAATTTCAAAAAAACATCGATATTAAAGTAAAAGGCGTCGGAGAGTCGAAAACTTGGCACTAGGCCGAGGCTTCTCCCTCTGTACTTTGTTTTCTTGTTTGATTGCTTTCTGTAAAAGAGGGGGAAAAAAGCCCGTCAGCTGTCATCCTTAGAACGCCGTTGCGATCAACGTAATTATTCCCGTCTGACCAAAGCCAGATATCGAATTAAAGCGAGAAAGGCTTGCGTAAAATTCTGTTCCCGAGGAGCCTTTGTCAAAACAAAAGCCGTGCCGGTCTTTCAGCGGAAACAGGAGTGACGGAGGACACGGAGCATCCTCTCCCATTGACTCGCGGCTGAGCAGGCTAGGCCATTCCTGCAGCGCCAAATCGGATTTTGTTGACTGCTAGAAAAGAGCACAGCACAAGTACAAACGCGGTTCACGGAAACCACAAAGAGAGAAACCGTGAGAAACCAAGTTTACCAGAAAAGTTCGAGGGGCGCAAGTGCAAGTTTGCTCAAGTTAAGAGGACGGCACGTATACCACGTGGAATTTGTAGGGTCATGTGTAGGCGTGTCGTTGGCGTTATAAAGCAAAGTACCAAGTTGTTGGCCGAAAAAAGCCACCGCACGCCGCGAGCACTGTCTGCTTGACGGATGTGTCGTCCTCTGACATTTTTCGCGGCTTCGACACTGTGAAGCGAGAATGTCACATGGGCGTTAGCTGTGCGACTGTCTGATTCTCTTCTCTAACAAGTGCTGCTTGCCTTTTACGCTCTGTTCCGTGCCGGTCTGATTTGTTCGGCCCTAAACAATCGTATGCGTGAGACGATCAAGGTCGTGCGCATGACAGCCAAAGTTAACGAAAGTAGATTGAAATTATGCAGCCGCGTAATGATGACGATAAAATGAGTTTCTTGAAGGATGGCTCGAAGGCCTATTATGTGGAACAGGAAGGGGGGAGGAGTATTCAGAGCCGTCCTCGGAGCTGCGCGTCCTTGGCGAAACCCAAGAGCGAGTCCAGAATGGCCCTGTCGGAATCCGCTGATCCAGTTGCCGGCCTAATCCACTCCTCGTAGGACGAGACTCGAACGGCCCTTAGGTGGCGGTCGCGCTGCTTAGCGTAGCGCTGGCACTCCCAAATCAAATGGGCTGGGGACGGTCGCGTGGCCACGCCGCAGTCAGGGCACCTGTGCGGCTCCTGGGGTGCTTCTTGATCCTCAGGGTTCCTCCGATGGAAGGGTGTCAGGAGAAGGGAAAGGAGGGCGTCTCTCCCGGCGTGGCTGGTACTGCCGCCACCGCTCCAGCACGTCCGGTGTGAGGACAAAGCCGGAGCGGAGCCTATGCAGCAGCACCTGCCCCGACCTGGTAAGACCCGCGGGAAGTGGGTTTGGGTCTCGCGGGACGCTCGCACGGAGTTCCCTCTTGCATCGGTTGGCTGCTGCTCTCAGAACTCTGTCCGGGTCATACGGTGGACATTTTGTCGTGCTGCTTGTGCTGGTGCTGAGGGTTTCTGAAGGATCCCGGGAGACGACGTGGTTGGAAAGAAGGGCGCGCGCCGCCTCATGGGCTCTTTCATTTCCCTCGATGCCCTGGTGACACCAGGGATCCAATGAAGTGTTGCAGTGACCCCGTAATAAAACGAATGTTGTATTAATTTCCATGCTGAAACGGCCCGTGTGGAATCTTGCTGAAATAAACTACAGCGTAAGACGCGTTGCTCTCGGATCTTCGGGCGTATTGTCCTTCACCGTACTTGAAGCCTGGTCTACCGGACAACGAGGTCCTCGGAGTTTACACTGGTGCCGAAACCCGGGACCGGCTTTCGTAGAGGACAATGAAACGCCTGCGAAACGCGAGAGGAGCTCGGCGACGACTTAACACTAAAGATCGTCAAAGAAGTTGAAGACCTTCTAGACAGCAACCAGTTCGATCTCGCGGGGCTTCGCTGCATTCTTCAGCGCCTCGAGAAAAGCAACGACGAGCTCGCCAAGGCCAACGAAGCACTTCAGGCAGAGATGACTGATGGCGAGATGGCTGCTGACAATGACTCTGTGCTGGAGTACGAGAATCGGGCTGCGGGAAGCGTTGGTCTTCTACGACATCACATTCAGGAGCTAACCCTCCGGAATTCGGCGACGTCAAGGCCCAATGGTGATGTACCAACTGACTCATCTTTGTTGCGTCCAATAAACCCGAGAGAAGCTTCGGTCGTGTCCGGAGCGAGACTTCCTAAGCTATACCTAATGTGATTCGATGGTTACCCTACGAAATGTCTTCCGTTTTGGGACTTCTTTCGCCACTCGGTACACGAGAACCCGCGGCTTAATAACGTCGATCGGTTCTACTACCTCCGGTCTCTTGTAGACAGCGCTGCTGCAAAGGCTATTGCAGGCATACTGACGACCTGGCAGCAGTTACGAGGACGCCATTTCCATCTTGAATGAGCGGTTCGGAGGCGTTCGAATTATTCAACAAAAACACTTGGAAAACCGCCTCCGCACTCTCCGCCCCGTCGCTACGTCGTCGAACATTAGTGTGCTGAAAAGCCTCAATGACTTTGTGCAAGTAAACCGAAGGGGCCTCAAGGGACTCGGAGCCGAACTACGCTGCAATGCTGTGCGAGGTGCTGGCGAAATCGATTCCACAAGACATGATGGTGGAATATTACCGACGTAGTCGACTTGAGGCGTCAAGTGCGCATGACTATTCGAGCTCGGAACAAGAACTTCAGCAACTGATAAAATATCGTCGCATCGAGGTGGGGTGCAGGGAGCAGACGACCTATAAAAAGCCTCCGGTGGAAGCACGTTGCTGGTATACCAGCAACGTGCTTGCACCGAAGGCTTTTTCACGTGGGAGTCGCAACGACCATCGCAGAACTTTGAGAGCGCTTCTGGGTGACCAAGGCGAAGCAGTGCGTGAGAAGAGTGGTCGGGCGGTGTACTTGGTGCGTCCCCCTATCACTCTTTTCACGCACTGCTTCGCCTTCGTCACCCAGAAGCGCTCTCGGAGTTCTGCGATAGTCGTTGCGAACTCCCACGTGAAAAAGCCTCCGGTGAAAGCACGTTGCGATGAGTTCAGGTGCGCGGTGATCATCGGGAAGCAGGATCGGGTGCTTGATGCCATCCTGGTCCACGACAACTTCCGTACGTTTTCTGAAGTGTTGCCTACTCATTCCTAATTGGAATGACGGACTTTATTAAGCGAAAGAGAGAGAGGAAAGGCAGGAAGGTTAACCAGAAGCGAGTGTCCGGTTTGCTACCCCTACACTTGGGGTGGGGGATATAGGGGTTGGAAAGAGTGCAAAGTGAGAGAGCGAGAGAGCGAAAAAAAGGGGGAAAAAGAAAAAGGTAACATAAAAGGCCTTCCGATCACAGACGTTCACACAGACTGGTAGATTTCAAGAAAAATCTTGCACGCCTTCTGATGGGGTTATGCATGATGTTGCGAAGCTCCCTTTCATAGAGCTGGCGTAAATGGTACCTACACCAAGGTTGATTGTCATACTCACAGTAAGTGGGACTGACACAGCCTTACGCGAATGTTACACTCCCCACAATCGTCACCGCTGCCGTCGTCCATCCATATGTCCGCGTATACTTAGTACCTACTCCACCGTAACTTGATGTTCGAAGTCTGACTAATACAACGCGCAAGACAAAGCACGTAACTGAATCGTCACCGAGTCTCAGCGCGTACAGCGCGTCGTAATTGCAGCCTTCAACTTCAGAAACATTTTCAGAGCTAATTGCGGAGGCCAATACGGTGAACGCCACCTAGCTTGGTAGTGCTTCTTGATGCCAGCGTCCCTTCGAATGCCATCGAGGCGTCATAGTGCTGAGACCACCGAAGCGTTCACTGTCGGTGCGCGTTAGTGTCATGCAGGCAGAGCCCGAGCAAGAGCGCGGGTACACGGAGGAGTGTTAATATATAAGGCGCGTCTGTGTAGCTCTCTGCAAATGCGTTTGTGGCGCAATGGGTTAAACGATCGGCGATCTACGTCGCTGAGAGGTCGTGTTTTTCCAAATTTTGCATGTTTGGAACTTTTTCTTCCTTTCTTTGTATTATGTTCTTTGACGTAGACGGAAATACGTCAGTGAAGTCTTGGTGGACCCCGGCATAAAACACTTTCGTGTTAAAATCAGCCCCGTTGCCTACTGTAGGTTAAGCCCCTTACAGAAAGTATGAGGTGTTCAGCCGTGCACAGCTGTCTATGTGACTCGGTACATCTTTTCCGCAATACTTCACTGACGTAGATTTTTCCTTGGCAATTTCTTGCTCGAAAGAAGTGCTGATTTCGTCTGCATCCCTGTTTTCGTACAGACGAATTGTTTCCGCCTCAGTTTTCTGGTCCACAATCGTCACACGCTGCACTGTCGGCCAACGTCGATACATCCCTATGCGGACACGCTAGCACAACGCGAAAGACGAAGCACGTAACTGACACACTAATACAACGCGCAAGACAAAGCACGTAACTGAATCGTCACCGAGTCAAATCAGCGCGTACAGCGCGTCGTAATTGCAGCCTCCGCAATCAACTTCAGAAACATTTTCAGAACTAATTGCGGAGGCCACGCTCCGCTGTGCTGAGTACGGTGAACGTAGTAGTGCTTGACCTCAATATAGCCTTCACTGTCGGTCTTCTATTTCGTCGGCACGCCCGAGCAAGTGCACCGGAGAGTTAGATATCACGGGCGTCTATCTCTGCATGCTTGTGGCGCGGTAACGCTCGGGTCTATCGTTACGGAGTCGTGGTCGATTCCTGTATTGAATGTTTGTGGAACTTTTTTTGACCTCTTCTTCCATTCTGTGTCACGCTATTTCATGTAGACGGATACGTGTGACTTTGGACCCCCATAAACACATTCTTTAAAAAGCACAGCAGCGCTTGCACGGCCTTCTGATGCGATGTTAAGTCGTATCGATGTTGCAGAATTCTTTCTTCTGATAGAGGCTGGTCGTCCAACTGGTTCAGCACGACGGAAAGTATTGTCTCTGCACACTGTATTGTGGGCACTGACAAGAACATGGCGAATCGTTTCCGCGTTCCCCACAATCGCCACACGCTGCGCTGTCGGCCATCCCTATGCGGAACGCGTAGGTCATTAGTAAACGCGACGCCAACCATAGCCTACACAGAAGGGTCGCGTCTCATTGGGGAAGTCTTGGTGGAAGTCGAAGGCTTAAGGTTGGGTCCAAGGTGTATAATTGGACGTGCGTAAAATGTGGTTTATTCTACTCTAATGAAGTACATTGGCGTGCAAGTCGGTGGATCATCCTTGTAGCATCTGTCCTAGACAGCGGGATCTATAGGCGGTTGTCTTCTTCATGAGCTGAACGAGCAACTGGTGCGCCACCATGAAAGATGCCATGCAACCGAAGAAAGTAGCAAGAGTCGACCATCCCGAATAGTGGCCCGCACTTCCAAGCGCACAACCTGCCACGGAGACACCTCGAATGCCACCTCCATCGACACCCTCACCAACCGCTGCTCCAACGACGACTGATGATCGCCAGGTTATAATAATGTTGCGGTCACTGATGGATGCTATGCGTGTTCTACTCAGCAATATGAAAACCCTGTCGGGGCAGAGCGCGCTGCAGGTGCTGGACGCCCTGGGTCCAGCGCTTGCGGCCCTAGGGTAAAGCAATGGCCCGCCAGAAGTCATCGTTTCGAGAGGACGTACAAAATGCATGGAACGCCAGAGGACATTCAATGGAACGCCAGAGAACTTAGGTCGCGCATGTCTGACTTTCGACAGTTTGTATTCGTGAATCAGTTTCCCATTATTTTCATTTGTGAGCCAAACCTGTCATCTCCCATCAGACTGTCCGGGTATGAGTGCATTACGTCCTCCACCTACTGGCAATGCAGCAAGATTATTGTTTTCGTACGCCGTGATTTGACATATGTTCATCATCCAGTGTCACCTGACAATGAAAACCAGTACGTGTGTTTGACTGTGAAGAAGAGCAAGGCCACCTTCACAATTCTGGGAGCCTACTTATCACCATCAAGTCGTCTTTGGACATTTTGTCATACCGTTCGATCGCGCTTGCAAGTTGTGTAGGAAAAGTAATGGAACGCATGGTTCTAACGCGACTGGAGTGGTACCTAGAGCACTATGAAATTTACCCAGACACGTTGACAGGATTCAGGCGCGGCCGTTCGTCTATAGACAACGTTGTCGACATGGTAACGTATGTCGAATTCCAGAAGGACTGTAAACGCTTGTCGGCTGCCTTGTTTCTAGACGTTAAAGGGGCTTACGAAAACGTCATGCATGAAGCCATCCTTAAAGCGCTAGAAGTAATAGGACTTCGTGGCAAGACATACCTCTGGGTTCGCAGCTACCTACAGATGCGATCATTCTACGTGCTCACCTAGGATGGCCCGACACCCCAGTGTTACAGATAGCCGCGGAGTCCCTCAAGGCGGAGTACTAAGCCCAACGCTCTTTAATCTAATCCTTATTGAACTAATCAAGAACCTGCCAAGCACCGTTCGACTCTCTATCTGCGCAGACGACATCTGTATCTGGACGTCGGTGGTGACACGGCTTCAGCTTCGCGCTCGGCTTCAGAAGGCGGCCTCATCGACATCATGCTACCTTCGTAAACAAGGACTGGAGGTGACGTGGGAAAAGTGCGCAGTGGTGGCATTTACCCGATAGCCAATGTCTGCATACGGCATATCAATCAACCGACAAGTGATATCGTTCAGCAGGAGTCACATGTTCTTGGGAGTTGTGATTGACAGAGATCTGTCCTGGACTCCTCACGTCAACCACGTGAAAAAGCGCCTGATGGCTATTTGTCATCTGTTCAAGTTCCTTGCAGGAACGAACTGGGAGGTGTCCACACAATCCATGTTACAGCTATACAGGGTGTTGTTTGTTGGGTTCCTCCGGTACAGCCTACCTGTTATATCCAACACCTGCAAAACTAATTTGCGTACAATTCAGAGCATTAAGGAGCAAGCTCTTAGGATATGCCTTGGAGTAGCACGCAGTGCGTCAACGGCTGAAACTATCGCCATTGCTCAAGATTATTCAATCACGACGCACATCGCCGTCGAGACAATGCGTGCGCATGTCAGGCGCATTGCCCGGACTCCTTGCCACCACCTCGCCGCACTCACCGTGGAAAGACCCCGCACGTCATATAGCACAACTGTCAGTGCATATCGTGCCTCGGTTACATCGGGGTACGCATCTGCGGCCAGGCTGGTGTCTCCTCCATGCTGTTTGTGCCGTCCTGAAGTACAACTCAGAATTCCAGGACTTCAGAAAAAGTCAGATCTATCACCGTCTGCACTAAAACAATTCAGCTTACTCTGTTGTACGAGAGATACAGCAGTCACGTGCACGTCTATACGGACGGATCGACTACATCGACCAGTTCTGGCGGTGCTGTGTTTATACCGACGAGAGGAGTAACAATGCGATTCAAGACGTCACATGCCACGACGTCCATGGCTGCAGAGCTCACGGCCCTGCGCAGTGCACTTACATTTATTGACGCAGAGAGTCCTGGTACATGGGCCGTGTTTTCCGACTCGAGGCCGGCTTTACACAGTATGTAGGCAGTTCTCCGACGTGGAGCTCCCGAACAGCTAACGTACGAAATTGTCAAACTGCACTACGACGTCAAACAGAAAAGCCATGAAATTATTTTCCCGTGGCTCCTTGGCCATTGCGGGATCACGCAGACAAAGATGCCCGAGAGCCACATCAAGAACAACACAGTGTTCCCATTCCTCTTTCCAGGACAGACGCTGCAAGGCAGCTTCGTCACCTGGCACGCAAGCTATCTTTAACCGAGTGGCACACCCCAAATATAAGGCGCACCAGGCTACACGAACTGAACCCTTCGCTCCAACTCCGACTTCCACCCGGGATTCACCAACGTGAGGTATAGCTTCTATATCGGCTGTGGTTGAGAGTGGCTTTCACGAAGGCGTACTGTGCTTTGATTGGAATGACCGAAAGTGCTACTTGCGACGTCTGCGGCAGCGAAGAGAACATCGAACATTTATTGTGTCACTGCGATCAATTTCAGTCGGAAAGGCATTGTCTATCGCATTGCGACGACTGGACGATCGGCCGTTGTACGTGCAGGTGCTACTTGAAGACCGTCCCCATCGCTCGTCGGCCCACAAAGCTGTGAAGGCACTGTTGTCTTTCTTGAGGGCGACTGGGCTATGTGAACGCCTTTGAATTGCTCAGGCCCTCCACGTGCATGCGCGAGCTCACCGTGTCCGTCCTCCTCCCCCCCTCCTCTCTCTATCTCATCTTTCTATTCCCTCTTCCCGCCCCCCCCAGAGTGGGGTAGCCAACCAGACGCAATTTCTGGTTAACATCCCTGCCTTCTCTCTTTCTGTCTCCTCCTCCTCCTCCTTGATCGGCACGGTCATTTCCAATGATTCCACAGTGACTTGGTAGCCACTGAAAGATGATTTCATGTCCTTTCTCAGTCAGTGGTGTATGGCCTCTGTGATTTCGAAAACCAACTGTTCCTGCGGACCACGCCGTACGGCTGACAGTAAACTCTGCAGCGCCGTCATCTAGTCGCAGAAAACGGACCATTTGTGTGTTGGTTCGTCATTATTAAAGTTTAGTGCGACTCGAAGCGCTGCGAGTTCTGCTGCCGTCGACGTTGTCAAGTGAGAGATGTTTCATCTTGATAACGGTGGCTTTTTCTAGAATGACGACAGCTGCGGTAGAGCTGTTCTGCAGGACGGAGCCGTCGGCGTATACGTGGGTGTAATTCCGGTACTTCTCATATAATAGGAGTAAGGTAAGCTGTTTAAGAGCCGGCGATGACATATCTACTTCTTTCCGGACGCCCGGTTACTGTCAGGTTCACCGTTGCTGAATAAGGCACCAAGGAGGAGTGGAAGGTCTCGCGGCAAGTGTGAAGAAAGATGGTGGAGCCTCACGATGTGCGGATACCGTTCGGCAGGACGAGGCGCGTGGTCGCTCCGCAGGTATAGAGGTGGCAAGGAGTCCGGGCAAGGTGCCTTACGTGCACTCTTAGTGCTTCGACTGCGATGTGGGCCTTGATGAGGTGGTCTCTCGCGATTGCAATAGTTGCCGCCGTTGACGCACTTCGAGGAAGACCTGGACAAATCCGGAGCGCCTGGGCCTGCACACTTTGTATAGTACGTAGGCATGTTTTTCTTGCGTTAGTCAATGCTGGCAAGCTGTACCGCAAGAAGCCGACCGAGAAAAAGTACTCTATATAGTTGAAGCATAGCGCTTGACGACATTCCCCAGGTCTTTCCAGCGAAGAACTTCAAAAGGTGACAGATGTCTGTCAACCGCTTTTTCATGTACAGTACACGGGGGCTCCATGAGATGTCTCTGTCAATTATGACACCCAAGAATTTGTATGACCGTACAAATGGTATCATCTGCCCATTGATTAATACACTGTAGTGCGTCATGGGCTTACGCGTAAATGCCACAAGTGCACATTTATCAGATGAAATCTCCAGGCCTTCAATGTGGAGGTAGAGTGTAGTCTGAGTGGCAGCTTTTTGGAGCCAGGCGCGCAGCTACAAGCGTGTCACTCGGACGCCCAAACGCATATGTTGTCGGCGTACATTGATAATTTAGCTGTGCTTGGAAGGTCATCAAGGAGACCAATTAGCGTAAGGTTAAGCAACGTAGGGCTCAGTACGCCACCCTGGGGGACGCCACTGTAGGTGTAATGCAAATAATTGCGGCCGTCCTCGGTGCTCGTGCACAAAGAAATATCGCATAGAGAGATAGCTATGCATCCATCGGAACATCCGACCACCGAGGCCTACCTCTTCGAATGACGGAGTGTCAATTGTTAGCACAGGTGGTGTTGAGGAAACGACCAAACATCTCCTGTGTGACTGACCAACATACGAAGATGACAGGTGTGCCCTTCAGACAGCTTTGGGGCACTTAGACGACAGGCCCTTTCACATAGGAGCCCATCTTGGGAACGTGGCCTCGATCGTATGCTATGTGCAAGGCCACAAAAGCGCTGCTGCGTTTCTCGAAATGCACCAGCCTGTATGACCACCTGTGACTGTCTCAGCGATGCACGCTTGTGTGTGTGACAGTGCAAAGTGTGATCTCTCTTTCTTCTCCTCTTTCAATCCCCTTACCCCCTTAGCCAGTGTAGTGTAGCCTACTGGGCACAGTATGGTTATAACCCCCTGCCTTTCCCTTATGACTTCTTTTTTTTCTCTCTCTCTCTCTCTCTGTTACAAAAACAATATGAAATCGATACAAAGTTCGCATCAATCACGGGAGAATGACACAAGAAATGTATGGAAAAATATGCGATCGTCGGACTGATACATAAATATATCTGCAAGGAGCAGCGCATCATGTGACTTGACATCACCTGTAGGAAGGCCGAGGCTCCAACTCCAGATTGTGCTCAGCAGTAAAGATGAATGCGCCCCAGTGTCGCTGATGTGTCACCCTGTTTGTCGGCAGTAGACATTCCTTCGTGGTGTCAACGTTACAGAGACCCTGAACGACAGCGCCTGGCATGTTAAACTGCTTACGGGCATCGCAAGCTTGAGCGTTGGCAGCGTGAATGCGACTACGAATAAGGAACAAGCTATGCGTTGGGAAACGTCATAAAAGTTTTTACAAAAATATTACTAGAAGGAACTCCGGCGTAAGTGTCTACGGAAGATGCAGTTCTGCTAGCGTGACGGTGATAGGCAGTATATATGCATGTATTTGCCAGAACTTCGTCCTTACAGCTTCAGACGGCTTTCAAGCTTCGGAAATTTATCGTTTACAACAAGATATTGCATTATAAATGCAACAATTCGCAACAATTACGCACGTGCGTAGATACTAATTAGCTTGCTATGTTTAGAAAACTGTGAGTGTTTGAAAATTTAGAAAGATAAAGCACAATAAATAGCGTCCCAGTAAATAATGTAACAATAATTTACCCTATATTAGTTTTATGCTTTACCCTAGTTTTCCATCTGATACATTACAATAACAAGTTAATTTCTTCCCATTGACCAGTTCTCTCACACGATTGAATAGTGTGGTCGCTCAATATGGCGTCAGAGAAAGGAAAAGCAGAAAAAAAATGGAATAAAAAAAAAAAACTGGTTGGCGCAGCACTACTTCACATGTCTGGCGGGACAGAGGCAGATGCTACACGTGTTGAGCTGGTCATAACCCCTTGTCGTCTATCCCGCCTGACTGGGCAAAAATAGAATAACAAATAATAATAAAGAAAGAAAAACAGCACCTGAGAGACAAAGCAAGTGCTCCTTCGCCACTTTCAGCGCTGTGTCCGACAAACACGTGCCGTGAGCCCCTTTCCACTCGACGCGCGGCTGGTGGCCCAATAGTTCTACTCTCCGCTCACAGTGCTCGGCCCAACGCGATGCAGACTCCTTTATCACAGCAGCTGTTCCAGGTGCTATATACGTAAGCTCAACGCGCCAACCACACTTTAGAGAGGCTCGCGGCCGTCCCCGAGCCGAGAATTAATGACGCCATTGTTGACGTTGCTCGGTCAGCACTTCGCCTCCACGACGTCCTCTGGCCAGCCACGTCCGAAGTCGGTGCTAAGCAAGCGCCAATCATGCTTGGAAACTGCCTCGCCGACGTCGGAAACTTCGCTCCATGGCCGATGCGATCCGCGTCCGTGCGTTCGCCAGGTGAGAACGCGCTGACCGATCAGTTTGCCTATGAAAGGCGTTTAACGTGTTAGCAAGCAGCCTCCTACTGGAGTCATCGCGAATTTCAGGGGCCATGACGTAAAGCCGAGCGCGAAGTAGACAGGTGAGAACGGACAGTGTACCTCTTGAAAGGAAGTCTATCGCGAAATGGGATGATGACGTTGCACTAAAGCGAATTCGCCTGCTCGCTGAAGTGAGCGTACGTGGGGCTCTCTTTGACGTCGTTTTTATGAAGGAAGAGGAATACGGTTTCCAGAGCATTTAGGATGCTCAGCTCGACGATTGTTCAAAGCGTGTGTCTTGCATCGCGATCGGTTCATTCCCGGTCAGAGCCGGACAATACTTTTTTTGGCCTTTATAAGTTTGCGAAATATTTATACGATCACCCCCTGCGTTTTCTTCGTACGTCCGGCGTTCGGTGAGGCATCATCAATAGTACAATAATGATTACAAGAAAGAAAGTACGTGTTCTTTGGTGAGATTTGAACCGGGGCCCTCCAGTGGAGCAACCCATAAAGCCAATTCAAATCGTCTTTAAAAGAAAATTTTTCCGCTCATACTCTCCACTGCAGTGCACTAAGTTGTACGGTTATTTTCTCTAATTATTGCCTCTGTTATTGTGCTCGAATTTGATGCTTAGTTAGGGTCCTGGTTAGCTCGGTAAGAAGAACAGCTTGCGCTATAACAGGCGCTGATCCCAAGCTCAGCTCCAGGTTCAGGGCGGACTTTTCGTCGACTGTGCACAAAGTTTCGTTTCTGAGCAAGTCGTTTGTGATTCCATTGTAGTTATACGTGCTACTATCAGGTAGATGACAGCTTTTCGCTTCACGCATCCATCTTCACTTTGCGGGATTACGCCGAACTAACCTGGTTAAATCAACTCGTTTTCGTTGGGCTCGTGTCCACGCCCTGAATGGGGACTATGAGAAGCGTGTCACTCATCCTCAGCGATCATGACGTTCATGGACTCATTCACGTGACACAACGAGTTCCATTCGCCGAGCGAATGCGACCATACAGGTTCGGCAATCCTCTACAGTGTTAGGCCCCACGCCTTTTGCGGACGCTATATTATAGAACACTCGACGAACAGAAGAGCATCTGCGCGTGCGCACAAAGCGGAATTTCTCTAAATGGAACAACCAAGGACAGCATCAGCAACCAGGCGTTTCGATTAACCAGGCAAGGCACCAAAGTTTTATGCGGACAATGCGCTTTCTTAAAAACTGCAAAAGATTCATTCGGGTAAAGAAGGGTTATATGGCTATTATAGCCATAACCATTTTACAATTATTTAAAAATATTTATTATTGCTAAGAAATTGAGGAAGGTAACGCTTAAAAAATTTGTCGGCCCTTCCACTCCGTGAAGATGGTTAACCAGCGAAGCTGAAACGTGCAGCCCCGGTGTTTATCACTGGGGTTAATCCCGAGGGTTCATTAAAATATTTCTCAATCATGCGGTTACACACGCGTTCGGCTGTGACGGAGAGAACGATGACACTGACAGTATGTCCGCAGACCGCCGTTGTCGCTTGTGTTCGATGTCTCGTAGAGAGTCTCATTGCACCCTAATGTCTCGAGTTTGCTCGGCGGGGTGGTTAGCAGCATTCGCCCGCCATTGCCGTTTGCGATTATTCAATATTAAATTTCTTCAAAATTAAATCTGTCCGTTACGTAAGATAATGAATCGCTTAATACCCCCGTAAACGCGGCCTCCGCATTACGACGACAGAAGAGAAATGAAATTCTACGCTGGAATGATCAGCGGCAACGCAGCCAGCTGTGGAAGCGGCTGGCTGCTTCCAAAGATGACTGCGTTCCACAACGAACGCGGGAGCAGTGGCACAAGCGCGTGCCGAGCACGAGCACGAGCCAACGAGCCAGCTGCGGAAGAAGACGACGACGCTCGAGCCAATGCTGATGATGATAGTTATCTGTACACTGGCGATTTCGCATAGCCATAAAGGATTTCGCCTTGACATATAAAGCTTCGCTTTAATAAATAACGCAACAGAACAGCTGTAGCCACAGGCGTGAAGATTAGACAACCCATGCACTACCCACAATTCCTATGGCCGCTCAACGGTCGTAGTGCAGTAGGGCACATACCGGCAACCAGCTCATCATGTCTGCTTTTGTACACAGAAACCTTAACACCATGCCACACAATGGTCATTTACCATCAACATCAGTTGAATTTTTATTTCGCTGTCGCTGTCACTTTTGCTTGCAGTAATTTGTCGTTGCGGCAGTTCCACTTGACCGATTTTATTGTATAGTTTACCGAGATTTTACTGTAAACGCTATCGCACGCAATAATTAGCCTGCATAGTAACAACCTCTCGTAACAAGGAAATCGTTCGGGCCGCTCTGGCTCGTATATATGACCTACCGAAGACATCTCAACTATAGCTAGCGAAAGCCCAGAGTAGCTTCATTCTTACGTCATGCAGGAAAAACTGTGCTTCGATTGAACACCACGCTATGTGAAAAAATACGATTGCGTTTAGCGTTGTTCGTGCCCACTCGCCCATGGTGTTTCCTATTAAAAAAATCACTAGAGGGAGCTCTGGCGCTATATTGTCTGCGAGAGCTGCGGTTATGTTGGTTCAGACAATGTGGGAACGATGCTTATAGTATGCACCGATTTGCTTAAACGTCGTCCTCCTAGCTTCAAAAGATTTTGCGACTTCGCGAACTGACCTTTTTTAACACGAAAGTGTTTTATGCCGGGGTCCACCAAGACTTCACTGACGTATTTCCGTCACGGAAATACGTCATAGAACATAATACAAAGAAAGAAACCAGAAGAAAATGTTCCACAAACATGCAAAATTTGGGAATCGAACCCACGACCTCTCGGTCCGCGACGATAGATCGCCGAGCGTTTAACCCAATGCGCCACAAACGCATTTGCAGAGAGCTACACAGACGCGCCTTATATATCTAACACTCCTCCGTGTACCCGCGCTCTTGTTCGGGGCGGTGCCGCCGCCTACGAGCAGAAAAGAGAAGTACTGCATTATGACACTAACGCGCACCGACAGTGAACGCTTCGGTGGTCTCACCACTACGACGCCTCGATGCCAGCATTCGAAGGGACGCTGGCATCAAGAAGCACTACCAACGCCACCTAGGTGGCGTTGGTAGTGGCGTTCACCGTACTCAGCACAGCGGAGCGGCCTCCGCAATTAGTTTTCAACGAACTATTGCTTTATGAATGCGACCATTCGCAACGATTATGCATCAGCGCCGAGACTCATTGAATTCATGCTTTTAAAAGAAAAAAAAAACAAGAATGACTGAATATTTAGAAAAAAAGGATAAAGCCTAATAAAGGCTAGAAGAACGTTTGAAGCCACAAATACAAAGATTGGAAAAATCTGTGTTCTAATCGTCATTGCCGTGGTAGCTATACGATGAGAGCGCCAAATTTCTAATTTTACACTTTGCCCCTTTGTACAAATGTAGAAGATCTCAGACTTCCCCCATGAAGTCTCGACTAAGAGGGAATATATAGTGGACTTTTTTTTTTTTTTTTGCCATCTAGGAGCTGTTGACCAAGAGCACTGTCTCTCAGTAAAAGAAAAAAAGAAGGAAAAAAGGGGAAGTAAACGGAGGTCGAAAACGTGTTCTACGGCATCCGGTCACCGCTTGTCGTCATCCGGGATCCACAGACACAACGACGCAGCGCGCGTCTATAGAAAGACAGATAGCGCATTGGCGGTTCGAGCACTCAACTCTTTTTGCCCTTGAAAAAAAATATTTTTACCCTTAACAAAGAAAAAGGGAAGTCTTTCGACAGTCTTCTGACCATTCGTTTCCGCCTGTCCTATCCGCCTGATGGGACGACCCGTAATACGGTCGACTTGAGACACTGTATGCGTGGTGGTGTCACACATACGGCGAAATGATTGATGTTGTTTCCGCCGCGTGATCTTGGTGGCCGCTTGGCTCCACGATGTTCGTTTCATTGTCATTGCGGTTGTTACTGTTGTTGCTGATATCGAACTGGGCGGCCGGCCACGTTTTCCGCAGTGGGTTTCTCTTTTTATTTTTTTTCTTCGCGGAAACGATAATTTACTTAGTAGAACAGAACACCAGAACCCCAAAGTGCAAACGTTAACGAATACAGGAGCCACAGATCAATTGTATATGAAGTCGGGACATCGACGAACAAAAGCACTAGTTTTCATCGGTGGCTATAGTGCTTTTTATTTTATGAAGTGTAATTTCCGTAAAAAATTCAGTTCAATCCATGCGACGTGTGGTGGCCGGCTACACATGTCGGCTACGATAACGTCCCACAATCTCGACTATTTCTTCTCTACGTTGTAGCAACACCGGACGATCCTGGCGCATCTATCACCGAAACGGACAAGCTTTCTCCCGGATTTTAAGAATAAGTAAAGTACGTACGGTACACGAAAAGGACACTTTTAACGCTTACGCTTGTCACTGATGCGTTTATCAGTAGGTAGTGAAGACGGCATCAAGTAACGCTTTATTTTCAAGAACGCAATTAACTTTTTTGTTTTCTTCTCTCGCCTTTGCGTGAAGCTCCCTTCCTTGGCACCAGCAGTTACTGTTTCGACCATTTCATTCGCGTTCGTGTATCTTTTGCTGACAGCGCTTGAAATATTTCTTATCGACTGTGACATTGGATTAAACGTGAAATATAGAGGAGTGTGCAACCATAGAGTTTCCTACAAAAATTACCAAGAGGAGCTCTGGCGCAGCGATCGTGTACAACTATGCAGTGGGAATGATGGTTAGTGTGTGGATTTGTCTAATATGCGTTCTTGTGGCTTCAAACGTTCTTGCGAACTTATCAATGCGAAACCATTACACGTCCCAAGAGGCAGAATAACCGGCGTTGTTGTCCGCAACGAGTGGTACCTAAAATCAATGTGATGTCATCAGCGTCTTCTACGAGGTCAGTAGTAATACAGAGTAAGTTAGAGTAAGGGGACTCATGGTGGAGTAAAGTGAACTAAGGTGAAGTTAAGTGAACGAAGGTGAAGTGAATGAAGGTGAATTAAGGTGGATTAACGTTGGTACAAATTAGAGAAAGGTGGATTAAGGTGGATTGAGGTGGATTAAGGTTGGTACAAATTAGAGCAAGATGGATTACAGTGCATTTAGGTGGAGTTGTGAAAGATGGTTGACAATATATATCGTCGAATGTCATGGATATAACCAATTAATTAGAAAAGTCATAATGCTTTCGCATTCAAATCACGTAAGATACTTAAGTGACTGTCAATTGTTTATCACGCTTCGTCTTTGTTAATTTATAAGCACTCACAGTTTTCTATAAACACATGGAAATTAAGTTTCTGCGCACCCGTGTCATCATTGCAATTTGCTGCGTTTAATAACAATGTAATGTTTTGTTGGAAACGAGCAATTAGCGAAGTCACAATGCCGTTCTAAGCCAGAAGGACGAATATAAGGCACAGCCCATGTACTAACCATCATTCCTATGTCGACTGAACCATCATTCTTGCAGCTCCAATCGACAACATTAGCGTCAGATCTATCTTGAGAAATAATAATTGTCACCCGTCTCGCTTGCTGCGTTTCCTTTCTTGAAAACTCCGCGCTCACTACTTTGCTGTCAAGAATGCTATATGTCACGCTGATAACGCCCATGTCGTTGGTGATATGGAAGAACCGGGCGAGAGAAGTTAAAAATAGGAAACGCACGCGAGATAGATGAAGTTTATTGTTGTGGGACAAAGATACATCCTAAAGGGTGCAACCTTTTTTTTTTTTTCAGGGTGTGTTGGAACGATGCGATTTAGCAATCTTGAGCCTTACACCGAAAAACTTGCTTTGCATTGTTTTTTCTTTTTTTGCGTCGTTGACTAAACGCTGCACCTTACAGTTGCGATTTTATCAACGTAGTGTACGTCTTTCACACCAGCCAATGAGTCCGGACACAAATTGCTTGCTCCTTCCGTTTGTGCTTCGTGTATTTCGTGTACCACAGCGGTTCCCCAATTAAATTCTATCTTTGTTGCCTGGGTCAGCGCCTGGTCTAATTCTTGTTCCTGAACTCGTTTGCGGCTCTTTGCGCGGCGAATTTAGCGCGCACAACGCGCACGCGTGGCAGGCGTTCGCGACTCATTCTTAACTATCTCATTCGGCAACGAGTTATATGACCTTCTGTCAACAACAACAACAAAAAAAATCTGTCAAAGTTACGAAATTTGGTCGCAGAACGCTGCAGACTCCATTGAAAGAGAGCCAAAGCGGAAATATGACGCTTTGTGCATTTCCTAACGAGTGCTCGTAATCCCGGAACAATTAAATGTCGATTTTGTGTGTACGGCCAGTTGTGTTGCTTCTTTTCATGAAAATGAATTGAATCACTGGCTCGGAGCACATGCTGGGGAAAGGGTAAGGAGAAATGGGGAAATAAACATGCATGTAGATAAGCAGTTCATCGCAGCATACAGCGGTAGAACGCTACCATTCGACCAAGCTCCCTCCGTATCCAATGATTCCATCTAAGCAGAAAGAAAATCTATGACCAACGCATTCGGGAAACTAGATGATCGTCCTCTGAGTGAACAGACTATACTAGAACACCAGATACTACACCAGAAGCACTTTTGTGCTTTCTGAAAGCGTCTTTCGTGCTTTCTGCTCTTTCTGTGCTTTCTGAAAGCGTCTGGTTTGTACGAGCGCCGTTGACACTGTAGTACGGTCCGCGCACGTCTCTATACCTTCCACCCTATCTCTCTCCCTTCTTCCTCTTCCGCTTCTCCCTTCCCCCAGCGTAGGGTAGCCAACCGGACTCATGACTGCTTAACATCCCTGCCTTCCTTATATCCCTCTCTCTCTTGGTAAAACGCACTTCTTAATGTGCAGAGTACTGACAGAAACGTGCTAATGCAGCGAATACTGGGATGCGGACATTGTTTTGTGTTAATGGAGAAAAAGAGTGTTCGTTATTGGAAAAGCATTCGACATTCGATTCGATTCGCTTTTGGCACTATTCGATTCGTATTCCATTCGGTTTCAAAAATTACTATTCGCACACCCCTTCTGATGATAAACCCAGACGGATAAGGAATATGAGAAGAAGAAAAAAGAGGCGCGAAAGGAAGTGGACAAAATAAAACATCATCTCGTTCATGCGCGCAATGATATTTCTGCTGCAAATGCTACTGTGCTGTGCGGTGACAGTGACCGACAGTGATGGTGTATCTGTGCGCTCTTTCTTTCTCTATCTCTATTTTCCTGTCACTTTACCCCCCCATCCCCTTTACACATTACCTCCCCATCTCCCCAGCCTAGAGTAGCAAACCGTATCTTCCCATCTGATTAACCTCCCTGCTTCTGCCTCTTTCTCTCTCTCTGGTTAAAGGCCCAGCAATGCATTACGCACAAAACCGGCATCACATGCATCACATAAAAGTCTAACTTTGTAATTACAAGCACAACGGAATACTGTATGTACAAGCCGCTTTCAGCACAGACAAAAAAAAAGCATGTCGGCGAACACCGTCTTGAGAAATTGATGGAGGTCACTTTCTGCAGTATAAACAGAGACGCCATTCAATACCGTGGGAATTGTGTTTGCTATCGAATTTGTTGAACGTCTGACCTTCTATACATGTTCATGCTAACTAGCACACCGTCTTAACGGTCACTCGACGCAACTTCACTGTTAGACACGAACCATGGGCTTCGCGACTACAAAAGAAAAAAAAATAGAGAAAATTCAAAGCCCTGAACAATTCCGAAAAAAAAAAAAACATACGTGGGCACTTCAAACGTGGGCAAATCAAAACGTGGGCACATCAAATAGTCACACACGTGAGAAGAACCAGTGCCCGGTTTTTCTCACGTGACGCTCTGCGACAAACTGGAAACGACGAGATCACAGAATGCACTGAGCATTCCTTTATTCATGGCACAAAGAGATGCGAAAGATGAAAGTGATGACAAGCGGGAGTGGTATTCTCGACCCTGTCAAATTGCGCCAGCTTCTCGTTTTGAGCCAATCAGAGATGAAACAGCCACCATGTCCGCCAATCAGAGCTGACAAGATGGCGAATTTGGAAAACTTGGGCAGCTTGCACTAGTGGTACAAGGCTGGAGTAAACACCGGAGCTGGTAATCGACCTAGCTGTTCTTCCAGGTTTTACCAGGCTTGGATAAGTTTTGCTAGGAAATGCTAAGTGCTGCTGCACGGTATTCCAAATAGGCTCGTCGCCGGCGCGCAGATTCTCCCTTGGCCACGCCACGCGCTTCAAGATGAGCGGCTTCTTCTTCGGGTGTCCGGATCTTCTTTGGTCGTCCCATGCCAAGGGTACATGTACTCGCCACAGAGCCAACGAGAGTTCTGCCACCGTCGCGGCGGCTCCGAGATTTTATCTCCCGGTGACATCACGGCTAAGCTGCGCCTCCACACTTACCGGGGCGTGGCTGGTCGAAACCTGCTGAGTCGACGCCAGAGGTGCCTGCTGCAGTTACGGACACCGCGCGCGTTCGCTGCGAACGCGGGGACACGGGGAAACGCAGGCGGCGTCGGCAGCAGCTCTGCGCATTACCTTGTTGGTGCTGCTACAATTTCTTTCTCTCTCTCTCTCTCGTTCTCATTTCTTCTTTCCCTCTCCCGAGCATTGCGCGCCCCGCACGCATGCTCTCCTTCCTTCTCCTTAACGTTCCATGTCAACGCAACATGTGCACGACATGGAGAGGAGGCGAAGAACACGCCGCTCCGCGAGGTGGTTGCTAGGCAACCCAGGTGACTCATCGCTCGGCGATGTTTTGCGGCTCTCGGCACAACTTACGGCATGTTTTAACAGCTCCGCTGTTAAAAACGAGAGAAAAAAAAACAGTATCCGGTCACATATGCATCGATCTGGGGTCATGCCTAGTAAAGAGTCTTCTCCCGCAATTCTTGCTCTAGTTGCGGGAGGTCGCGAGTTTGATTCCTATTGCCGCCAAGAACCTATCGGGACAAAAAAAAAAAAAAAAAGAAGAAGAGAAAAGAAAAGAAAAGAGAGGCGAAAAATTCGACATATACATCCCTCATTCTGACACTTGCTTTCTTCACGGGTAAACTGCTTGGAAAAGGAATCAGTGCCTTGAAATGCATGTCGAAAACCGTGTGATTCATTCACGAAAAGAGGAAGTAATGAATAAGATAATCAGCCAGAGGCGTAGCAACCGCTTTTACCACTGGTGGAGGGGGAAGGGGGTAACGAGCTAAAAAACTTGTTAGCATAGGGCTGACAGAAAGAACAGGCTTCACACGCACTTCCCGTGATCGACGCTTATGCAATGAGCCGTTCCAAAATGTGAGCCCTGGTGGAGAGGTGTCACGTAGCGTGCCATCTGACGCAATTTTGTTTTTCTGACGTCCTTATGTTCATGGCACTGACAGTTCTTCGGAGTGAAGAAAATAAAACTTCATTTTAACGAAGTTCTGTTGCATAGTGGTTCGAAAGTGGCCCTAGGCAAGTTATTGTTGAGCTCATTAGAAGAACGAGACACGGGTTTACTGGAAGCTGGGTATACAATCAGGCATCGAGTGTCCACTAAAGCTAGCGCAGCCACGGGAGCAAAAGGCCCTGATCAATGCGGCCGCTACTGTGAGCTACAGTGCTGAGCCCGTATGCTCTGAGACAAAGAAAACATTGCTGTTAAGCTGGCCGTGTTGGTACACAACTTTTTTTGCGAGATTTGCGCAATGGCATTGTTCAATTCCCGGCCGCGTTTCGCTGGGGGCTATAGTACAAAATCATTCGCGTACGTAGTGTCAGGTAGAAGAAAAAGCCGTAAATAATCAAAATATATCGGAGCCCTCCACGGCCCCGCTGTTCATATTGAACGTAAAGCAGATTCAATCAATCGATCAATCAATCAATGAATCAATGAGTCAATCGGCAACTCTGATGGACCTCGTTTTCCACGCCCTGCGAGGCGATCACACAGGCACAAAGAATTCTGCTGACCAGTGAATCCAATCAATTATTATTATTATTATTATTATTATTATTATTATTATTATTATTGTTTTATATTATTATTATTATTATTATTATTATTATTATTATTATTATTATTATTATTATTATATTATTATTATTATTATTATTATTATTATTATTATTATTATTATTATTATTTGGAAACATGTACACTTGACAGGAAAGGAAAGCAAGCCGGAAGGGGCACAACGCCTGCTTACTCTTCAGAAAGGGGCAGATAGAAACACACACACACACACACACACACACACACACACACCACACACACACACACACACACACACACACACACACACACACACACACACACACACACACACACACACACGCACACGCACACACACACACACACACACACACACACGCACACACACACACACACACACACACACACACGCACACGCACACGCACACGCACACGCACACACACACACACACACACACACACACACACACACACACACACACACACACACGCACACGCACACGCACACACAATACATGTCAATCAGTCAACCAGCATGCACAACACTGTCCTTCCTCGTCTACTGTGCACTGCGCGGCAAGAGCACGGAGTGCAACGGTTCGCCTTCCTCGCTTTGATTTGCATCAGGCTGCCTTAGTCACTGGCGGGACCGAGCCTCCTCGCCGCGCGTCGTCACCGAAACTGCGGCCCTGTTGCGTCGCGCACGGCTCGATCGAATCGCTGAGTGACGCAGCAGCAGCTTTCGGGAGCTCGCCTATTTCTCCCTCCAAGGCGCTGTCTGTTCGCCGAAGCGTCTGCGGCTGCTCGAACGTTCACCCGCTTCTCGTACTGACCCGCCGTCAGTAGCAGTGACTCACGACTCCATATTTTGTTGTCTGTCCGCGAGGTGTTCACTGCCGCCGCTCGTCACACTTTACTGCGCAACAAATTGCTAGCCCCCTGCACGTATCTCGCGGCAGCACCGGAATTGTTACCGTTGCTTTCCCCACTGACGTGCACTCGGTCAGGTCTCGCACAAATTACGAGGCAAGACAGGCTAGTTTAGCGAAGCAAACGGTTTACGCACGTGATGCGCGCGCCCCTCGCGCGCACGCGTTGGACGACAGGCGGAAGGACTGCACGACGGGCACAGCAAAGACAGCTTCGGCCGGCATCAACAGTTCGCGATCTGCGCTCGCACCTCCAGCCAAGAGTGTCCCACTGCTGCGTGCGTTGCTTCGTCCCCACTGCATTATTATTTTTACTACGAATAGCTTTCTTTCCTTGTATATAACAGTTCTCGTGGGCCGATCCCGAAGGCAGTGCAGTCTAACAAAGCGTCTCACAACGCTAGTTGTCACGAGGTGAGAACGCGAGAAACGTGCACGTGATGCAGGTGCCAGACGTCTCGGAGAGCTACGTGATGGCATGATCGAAGCATGCGCGTGATCCTGACCTAATGATTAGAGCCTGGCGCTGCTTCGCTAGAAGACAGAGGTTCCATACCACCATCGTTCGTGCGTTGTTTCTTTATAGCACCATAGGCGGACTTCATAACTTTGGAGGTATCGAACAGAAGACTGGAGGTGTGTATTGCGTACGCGTTCGCTTCACCGTGCGAACGAAATCGCAAGTTTGTGTAAAAGATACGAGGCATAGGAAAGTCACCTTAATAAAGTGAATAGCTTTTTGGAAGCGTTCGGCTATTCGCTTACATTGAAAATCATGGTCGATGGTATCAGCAAGTACGTGGAGCAGCCATGGCCAGTGGAGTCCTGGAATGAGGACACCACTCACTCGTCCTCAAGATCAACGACCTAGATGATCCAAATAAATGTTTTCTCTCTCTCTCTCTCTCTCTCTCTCTCTCTCTCTCATATTTCAACGAGGCTGGAAGCATATAGTATATTTGAAGTGTTTTCAATTTGCATCTGGTACTCATGACTATGTTATGGATGAGAATGGAGACTGTAACCAATTCTCGTCCAGTCTAGCGCCTAGCAGAATAGTATTAAGGTCCCCCAACACTTCTTCTAAATGAAATATATTTTATTTTTTTTCCGTGCTTTTCCTGAACTCGCTGACTTTCGACATTTTTATCATCTTAATGTCACAGATCAGGCAAAAGGTTTCCGTTGACAGAAGTGCGTTCAAATGGAAATGGGAGGAGGTGAAGGGGAAGGGGATTGTTAACAGAAAGTTACTGTGTTCCATTGCGGGACGTATGACTGGTTGCAGCTCCATTGATGAATGGCTTATTATGACACTGGCTATTCAGATCACTTCCCGCGACTTTGATGCATCGCCCTTGCTATGTCTAAAAATGTTGCCGGAAAGTCGCCGAATAAAACAAGCTAAAAGTTGGAATGAGTTGAAGATGGTAGTAGCCTTCGAGCACGAAGGCAAGGGCCTACCGCATGCCATGAAACTAATCACCTAAAGATCCGCACATATTTCGGTCAACCACAGTGTAACCACTTACAGTATGTGCAAAGTCTAGTTATTAGAATGGAAAGAATGCTTTGTTTAGCTTGTACGGCAAACAGCAATAATAAATTAAGAACGCCGTGCGTTAAGAAGGAACACTGCAGTGATCGACAGTGCAGATTATTGTTATTTTTAAATTCTTTTGCGCGCTGTTACTTTGGAACACCAATGCACACGTCCTTCGTTTGCCACGAAACACATTGTAACATATATCCATCTCAGTGCGCCTTTTTAATGTCCAGCGCACTACTTCATTTCCAATGGCACCACGTGGTTGCTTTCTTGTACGGCTTTGTCGCAGCGCTTGTCTTAAGGAGCCTTCGAGACTTTCACACAGCTTGACTGATCGCTGCGCGCGCATGTTATGTAAATCACTATTCAGTGCACATCGCTCATTGCAACATTTAGCCGTTTTTGCGCAACGGGACTCTGAGATGACAAAAGTTTTTAGGGATGCTTCTTTTGAAAGAATCGAGCGCGCGTGTAACGATTCCTCGAGTTGTTTATTTGCTCTCGGGCATTTTATCCCGTACCCGCGCGGAAATTCTACGTCAAAACAACCGACGTCCGTGACACAACGAATGAGACAGAGAGAGAAAGAGAGATGGAAGGAGGCAGTATAAAACGGGGAGAGGGAGGAGTTGGATGTTGAGCCCACTTCCTCTCGGACTGCGTGGGAGCACGGCAGTATCACGGAGTCGTCGCCGGCGGTGCCGCGGTCCGGGACGGGCCGGGAGGATCGGGAAGATGGGGAGAGACCGAGAGAGAGGAGGGAGGGCACGCGGGTCTCGAGCCTCGAGTGGCGCAGTGGGTCAGGAAGGAGGGATCGCGTGACGTCAACGGGCCACGTGACGGGCGCGCGGGCGGGCGGGCCGTCCCGCGGTCCGATATAAGGAGGCCCTCGGCGGGAAGTTTTCCCCACGTCGATCCTCGGACGGGACGCTTGACTGCACGACGACAATGGGTGAGTCTCTTCTCCCACGCGAGCGTTTCGAGGCGGCGGCGTCGATCCGGATGCCGATGGGGATGCGGGTCCCGTCTGCGAATCCGGAGGTCGTAATGAGATACTCTACAGCCGCGACAGAGGAGGTCGAGAGGTGACGACTGGAGGTGGCCGATAAGGCGGCGCTGACGGTTGGGAAGGGAAGCGCGTCGTTCTTGGCGAAAATTCAATATCTGCGTGTCTTAATATTGAAGAAAAGTAAAAAAAAAAAACCTCTAGCTTTCACTTCATCTTGCTGTGAGCAGAGTCGATTGCCGTTTTGATGTGGAAGGAAGGCGTATTGCTGCTTATATAGTAGATAGGTCTCGGCCGCCTGTGGCCACTTGCCATAATTCAAACATGCTGCAGCTTTCGCGGCGGTTTGACATATTTCTGATGTCGGGAAAAACTACTTGTGGCTATTTCTTGTAGGCACCCTTTATATACTGGCTCACGTTATTTTCCTGCTTTTCTGGAGAAAGGTGCTGCGAGAGGCTGAACGTTTCGCGCAGCGATACGCTAGTAAAATGCAACCGAGTTGACGCAGCGTGTTCGTTGCTGTAAATGGATGCAGAACACGCGACGCAAGTGGCGCTCTTTAGCAAAAGGCGCGCTTATAGTTCATGCCGTCGATAGCTTATAGACAACAACGACAATAAACGTCGTAAAACTGGGGAACGAGCCTCATCGCATTGCAAGTCGGTGACTGCAGCGAGAGCAATGGTACGAGTCGTGCCTTATGTTCTCAACAGAACTGCTAAGTATCGCGTGTGCGGGTCCTTTCCACGCGTGTGCTGCCGAGAACTAGCGATTAAGTTACGACGTTTAACGTCCCAAAGTGGCACGGGCCGGGCCATGACAGACGCCATATTGTGGAACGCTCCGGATTAGACTCGACGGCATCGGGGTTCTTTAACGTTCACTCAAAGAATAGTATATACGAGTGTTTTCGAGTTTCGCCCCCGTTTTCAATGTGGCCGCCGCGGCAGGGAATCGAACTCGGTACCTCGTGTTCACCAGCAGGACGCCGCAGCCACTGAGCCACCATGACGGGTAAAAAGTGGTGAAGCATAACGGGCACATGTCTATAGCGAAACCTACATTCCTGCAGGCAATTCCGTCGGACGTAACGACATGAAAAACATTAGTATTCTTTACTGCATGCGAAACGCGGATGCATGTTGGTATTTTTGCCACAAATTAGGCCATGTGTACAGCGCAGTTCTCTACATAGGCTTGATCCGGCGCTTGTGTTTCTGTTTACCATCTTCGTGAAAGTATATCTGCGCTTCGTACACATTGGGCGCAAGAGCCAGTTCGATTTTTTCGCAGCAGGAGAACTGTAACGTAAGGAAAAGTGGGACAAGAAAAAAAGATGCGCACCTTTGTAACGATGTTGCGTAAGCCACAAACTGAGCCCCCGAACGAGGATAATACTGTCCACCAGTGTCTGCTTCCATGCTGCGTGTCCATGCGGCCGTATTGTATTTAATTTCCCCCCGTCTGAAGCCTTCTATTGAAAGCACAGGGACCTAAAACGAGGGTCACGCCGGATACGTTCTACAAAAAAAGAGAAAAAAAAAACTAAGCCGCCTATTAGACGCCACCGCAGTTCTTGAGAAACGGAGCTAGAACTATAAAGGATGATCCAGCAAATCCACACCGTAAGCTCGGCATAGACCATTATCTTCATTCTTAGCCACACAAAAGAAATCCTAAGTCTCATTTTGATTTGCCTCCGCTTAATCCAGACTCAGAAGCTGTCCACGTGGAGGAGGACAGCTCGTTAGCTCTAGACTTGGCCCAAGTGGCACGGCTTACTGCCAGAGTAGGTAGGCTTTTGTGGTCATTGGCCAGGCTTACTCGTGCGACGAGTGAACAGTAATAGTAATGTCTTGTGGCCCCTGCGCCTGCTGTGCTAGCTTGCTGAGGATTTACACAATCGTCTACCGACGTGCGCTGTCTGTACTAATGTACGCCGCAGTCTTGTCAATTGGTTGAATAAGATTCGTCAGATAGTTCTTTTCGATCTAAACAGCCTTCGGTTTTCCGAAGCGACCAACGGCTTCTAACAAGGATTCTCCTGCCAGAATTGTCATGACAGGACGGCGACTTGGTTTTAACTGCGATTAGTCCCTGTAAATGCGAGACTGTTATGCGGGCAGACATATGTCAACAAGCCAGTAAGGACAGTTTCGTCTCTGCCTCCAACGGTCACCACACCCGTATACTCAGCCCGTGTCTTGCGGCGCAGCTAAGCCTGAACTTCAGTGCCAGGCGTCCCTGCAGCGAATCACCGCGTCGTCGTTTTACATCCGTGGTTGTAGGAGATTGAAAATTTGGCCTTCCAGATCTATGTGTGAGGCTTCGATGGGGCAGCCATTTTCGCTGGTCTTGCTGCATCTATAGGTTCCTTCAAGAAGTAAGCTTCTGCAGATGTCCATCCGCAGTGTTCCCCGTCTGAGACAGATGTTAGTGCCGAAAGCTTGACGGCCGACGATGCCGCATAGGATAGTTGCGGAAGCTAGTGGCCTTGATGCCGCTGAGATGCAGCAGATCAGACATTTGAAAGATTGGGCACACTGACTTCCTTATCTGAGAATCGTGTCTTGGTAGCAACTTCTTTTCCGCAGTATCAAGGCTGAAGTCGTACTTGACGTGTGTCGTACTCGCGCAAGGGGTGGGATTGCTCAAGTCGCCACACTCCTTTTTCGACGAAAGAGGCTCTCTTCAGGAGGAGTCACATGCTACGCCATGGGTGCTGAAGGTATATCTGTGTCACGAGTGTCGCGTGCTTTACCAACCGCTACTTTGCTTTCCACGCCGTTCTGCAATTATATAGCCTCTAACTACAGTTCTTAAGCGCACAAGCAGCGCACTTTCTTGCGAAGCAAGCAATTACCCATTGCTACAAGGCCCCAACATTGAATTTACATCGTAGGCGGCAAAGTGAACTTATACGGCCATAACGTCTAGAGGTATGTCTGCTATAGCTTTCGGGACG
The DNA here is from genome assembly GCF_013339745.2 of Dermacentor silvarum. Taxonomy (NCBI): domain Eukaryota; kingdom Metazoa; phylum Arthropoda; class Arachnida; order Ixodida; family Ixodidae; genus Dermacentor; species Dermacentor silvarum. The sequence goes on along the minus strand of NC_051155.1, from coordinate 163,063,662 downwards.
TCTGTCGCAGTAACGTCATCTTGTTTATTGACCATTATAATTTCATTGGCCTAGAGTAAGTCGCCCTGCGGAGAACGCCCTCTTTGTCCTGACAAATGCCGACCGGGTAGTAAATTGCATATGATTCATCGCGTTGTCTTCGGAGATATCGTCACCATCATTACCTACGTCATTGCTATAGTCGTCACCGTGCCGTCGTCGTCATCTTTGTATTATATGTTGTCGGGACAGCTGCCTCTGCTAAAGTATTTCTTGGCATTGGATCTCTACAATACTTATTTCACATACGCGTGAGTTGTACAGATTAGTGCGCCTGCTGACCATCGCCTCCGTTGTTGAAAGCGGACTGCCGTAATTAGAAGGGGGCTAAAGGACATTCTGAATGTCAGCGCCTGCTATATATTTCTAATAATTCACAAAATTACGAGTCGGTCTTTGGCAAAACTACGCTTTGCAAAACTACGCTATAAACCTTTATACTTTTTATGTCGTCTTGATGTTATACATAAGCCTAAACCTTAGCCGTAAGTTGGCGCATTAGGCAGCATCCCCCGTTTCCCTCAGAAAGCTCGGTGGAACGTTTGCAAGGGCATCTCGGATTCGTGCTCCCATTGAATATATCCAGGGCACTGCCAATTAGGACGATAGAATCGCTGGGTCGCCCAACCTCACAATATAATGTCGCATGTAACGTCAAGTCAGAGTTTCGACACTTCGTAGCGGGTGACGATCGCACTGTGTCGAAACGCACTGAAATACGTCGCCCAACTTTAGAAGTTCGCCGTCAGCTTACAATGGCGTCACTGGAATGGTGGTTTTGTCGTTCGTATTAGAGTGCATATCATACTAGCTGTCGGTTCCACTGGTCTATGATGAGGTTTATATAACGATAGATTGTGTTGCTCAAATAAGTGGCACTATTCTTTTATTCTTTTTCAAAATAAACAGTTGGTTTCCGGGCGTCCTGGATGTTCCGGTAAAAGCTATATCATCACAAAAGTCTCCCCATCAAAGAGCAGCAGGCGATAATTTTTTGCATGGATGTCGAGATAAGTCCAGGGTTCCTGTCCCCTGCAGCTGAAATTCTAATTTGCGATATCATACTTAGGGCCACGGCTTGAAGAGGCAAAAGGGCAGCACGCCCAGACGTATCGAAAAGATAAAAGAATGCACTGCTCGGATCTCCGAGTTAAAACCGTAATTAAGAATAATTAAAAGCACTGATGCGTCACGAACAGCTTCATTCATTAAGTGCTTCCTTGGTGGTTGTACAGAGTCCCGTCTATGCCTCGCAACGCGGTCTACGGCTTACGGCTTCTTCTTTAGCATAACTGTAATTCTTAAGCTTTGTTTTCTTTAACAGCAGCATCACAGGGCGCTCTTTCGGCAGAAAATAAGAAAAAGGATGGCAGGAGTCAATGACTAAACTGAGATAAACGCGAAGAGAAAGTTTAAGGCTTAGGCCTTGTTCGCATTTTGCTTCGTCTGCCCGAGATACCGCCCATAAGCCCTTTCCCTCTACTACCTATAGTCTTGGGGTTGCAGAGCACATGGACCAATAGGGAGCAGGCGCGGCCCGCGAGCGATGGCGAATCACAGAAGCTGGGCCGTCATTAGTGCCTCCACTGTTGACGTCAACGTGACGCACAGTTGGCCGCAGCGGTAACCATGGAGACGGAAGAAACCATAATTGTTCCGTCCCAAAATTCTATGGCGGCACACTAACGATTAACATGGCTATTTTGATTACGTCATCGTAGTTCGCAGCAGACGGAATAATTGATTCTGTAACACTCTTCTTGACATTCGGGGGCAAGAGCAAGTGGGAGTGCACGCCATGACACCGCCCAAACTCTGGTGTACCATATGGCACGCTTTTCTCAGAGGTGTTAGCTCCGGAGAGCACACTTGAAACGCACCCACGCCGAAACATTGTACGACATACATACATACATACATACATACATACATACATACATACATACATACATACATACATACATACATACATACATACATACATACATACATACATACACACATACATACATACATACATACATACATACATACATACATACATACATACATACATACATACATACATACATACATACATACATACATACATACATACATACATACATACATACATACATACATACATACATACATACATACATACATACATACATACATCGGTGCCCACGCGAGCATTAGCGTGTAGGCAGGTCCTACGCGACCTGCTAGACGTCTTTTGGCTGGTCATTTTAATCGCGAATCGTTATTGATAAAGAAATCAAATTTATGAGCGTTTTTAAACAACAAGCATAACCGCGTAAGAATGGTCAATATGCGGGGACCTATCGTGTACAGACAGCTGCCTTCACTGTCGATTCGACTCCTGAGGGCAGTTGCTCTCCCTCGAAACAGTTGCCGTTTGTGTAGTCGGGTGACGCCGTCACTCGGCTGACTCCCCTTCCATCGCCAAAAAAAAAAAAAAAAAGTACCTGCGTCTCCCCTGCAAAAACTGGGGCAATAAATCTCTGAAACCGCAGAGAGACAAAAGCAATGCCATACACAAGAACCAAAGCCTGCCAACACCCTATGTCCTGCGCAAGCCACGTCAACGTTTTTGCGGGATGATTTCTAAATGTAAGTCGCTCCATACCCGAGTGGATAGTGCTTCGTCCGTTGATTACGTTTGTCCAGTTCCATGCTATATTGGTCTATTTACCTATATAACTTGGTGCGCATTCTGCAAGTTAATTGTGGTTATCTGTTTTCCAACTTTTGTTGCATTCTTTATCTGATCAGTTATCTTCTCTGCGTATCACGACTCTCGCGCAATCCCGTAAGGGGTATCATTAACCACATTGTGACCCCAAATTCAAGCTGCTCTTTCATCTCTTAATTATACGACCTCACTGCGCTGAGCTGTTGCTCGAAGACTTCCTTCGGGATTTCTTAATATTCGAGACGATTGTGCACTGAACGCCTGACCTTTGACCTACAGTTCACAAACACTTGCGCAACACGTCGGCGCAACCACTGAGATAGCTCGAGCCTTCGGCCTTGGCGGCGCTGCCGCGTTAACCCCCGTCTCCGAATGAAATACGGCTCTCGGCCAACCCAACGGAACTGTGCATTTCCGCAGCGGCTGCACGCAGCCAGTCTCCCGGTTTGTTCGTCGGTCGCACCAGCAAACACCGTCCCACCATTCAACTTTTGTGCCGATGCACTCCTCCCTTTTTTCGTTGCGTCTGCGATGTGTCGGCGACCATTTCGAAATCAGGTCGTACCACTCTACAGAGCTGGCCATTGCGACACATTTCTTTCCGCAGTCTCGAACGTCTTCTCTCAAACGCGAAGCTCTTCGTGCCTCTCATTTTGAGCGGCGCACTCTAGGAGAAACGAGTTTCGCCCCGCCTTACGACAGTTTTGTCTCATAAAACACTATTTCGTAACACGTACAGCCACATTTGCATGTTTCCGACCGCACATATTACGCTTGATCTCCACACTGGAGACGTTGCGACTACGTGACTTCTTTTCTCTGCGACACGACGCGTTAACTTTAGGCTGTTCTCTGTAAGTCGGCGCTTTGTTGGCCTGATATTCGGTGTGGTAAGTGAATTGGAGCCAAATACCTCGTTACTCTGTTAGTATTAGTATACTTATCTGGGCACTGCCCGGCTGCCGTCTGTAACAATAGACGACCGCTGCCTCAAGGATTGGCCCAGCGTATATATACACTGCCTGCGTGAGCAGCTATAACTTATCACGGAATGCAATGCGTCCGTGACGTACACCAAACGACGCACCCATTTCTTAAGGATAATAAATGTGGTCGCATTAGTCCTGTAACCGCATCCTTTCACTGAATGCTGCATGCAGTATATGACACATTGACCTTGAGTGACACAATTAGAAAAACAAGCAGTTGCGTTGACTCAGCTGTGGTGGATGGAGTACGCGCTTGCTCTTTTAAGTCGCTAATGTACTTGTTAAAGTATAGGCAATTAAGACTCCCACTACTTTTTCAAACGTTCCCAAATTGCGTGCCAAGTGCTATATCGCACCTTGGCCTAATGCTAGTATATATTCTTCATTCGGTTCGCCTTACTGCTTATTTTTTTTTTTTTCGGAGCAGATTCTGTTGCTCTGGTTGCAAAATCATTTCAAGAGGATCAATGCTCATGCGCGGACGTTAGCTTGGCAGCCGACTTGGTAATTCGAATCCCAATCTAGGTCGTGGTAGCAAGCGGTAAGCAATTGAAGGGGGGCAAGGACAAGCGATGGGATATATAGTCAACGTAAGGCAGCAAGTAAGCTCCCTGATGCGGAATTCCGTATCGTTCTCTGAGCGTTTTCTTTTTATTGCGATAGCAATCACATAGACACTCCAAGCGCATTTCTGCCGTCGCCGTCGCCGAGGTCGTCGCCAGCAGTCGTCGCGGCTGCTGCTTACAGCGCGGCTGTGCGGGCCTCATCTTTAAAGCGATCTGCGATGTGGAAAAAGTGCAACTAGTGCCGGTGGCTCCGTATGCGCTGTGCTTTCGACGTTTAGTTCGCGTTGAACTCGAGAGGCAGCACGACGGTCAATCCGCTCGCTGCTGCGGCCACGCCTGCTCACCCCAGCGTTTTGCTGTGGATTCCCTCCCTCTTTTAGCCACTTGTACAAGGCAGCAGGCAGCGACTTTTCTGGCTGCACATCGAAGGCCGCGAATCAAGACTTCTCCGGTGCCGAACTTGCGCGTCCCGCACACGTTCTCACGTTGGGTTACTGAATGATGTTTTATTGTTGGGGCGTGACGATTGTAGAGATGCGTGGTGTGATCTGCTATATTCGCTAAATACCTTGACCGGAACAGCATGTTCCAGTTATAAGTAACACCTTAGTACACACAAATTTAATTAAGGAAAAAAAAGAACTTCTTTTTATTGTGACTCCGGTCGAGCAATATGTTTACTTACGAGGATCGGCTTGTATAGGCCTATAAAGCAGAATCAGAAATTAACAAAACTAAACGACATGCATCGTTTCATAATGCCTTCCCTGTAGCCTGTTCTGTCGGCTAGAAGAACACCTAGAAGAAAGCAGGCCCGTGCAATTCGATGCGTGACATCTGGTTACTTTGACCGTCGCATCGTACAGTTAAATTGGAGCACCCGGCAGCGATCTTCTGCGGCACTTATCGTGATTATGCTCTTGTCACGCTTTGCATGACAGTGCAAACGTTCTTCTTTAATTCATCCAAGTTGCGTACCTCCACGGCTCCCCGGTGCACAGGCCTTGGGTTACCTCAGAAGTTCACTGGGAACAAGGAGCTCTTAGCTAAATGACATATTATTTTGTTTTTGACGGTGTACGTTCTTTCCTAGATTATCACTGCTATCAAGATATCGTTCGGTGCAAGACGCGCCTATACTGTATCCGAAAGTTTTTGTGTTGGCGCGGATTCAATAGCAATAGAGTGCCCTTGTACAGCCGCGAATTCAGGCGAGCACCAACGATATTGCTCTGGGATGAGTCACGTTTGAACGGCGGATGCTATTTCGACTACTAACGACTGTGCTCGACACTATCGTTGTGCTCCGAGTGCTGCTTACATTTTCGGGGTACAAGTTCGCCCAATAAAAAGTTACATTCTTAGCTAGCTCACAGTTGGAAAGTTCTCGACTTCTCGCTTCTTCGCTACAACTATTGTCACTACAGCTATTGTCACTACAACGTGGCAACGTAAGCCGAGAGGCATCAAAACGAAAAAAAAAATGCATAATAGGACTTGAATGCTGGCACTATGCAGCCCGGTATTGGGAAAGCATACCAAGAAATGAAGTAGAATACCAATATTTATTATACAATGAAATGTATTGGCGTAGGTCCAGTAGAGAGCGTGGCAGTGTGTCAACTATAATAATTACAGGTACAAAAAGCCATCTAATATATTTTGGTACTGCGTATAAACAAAATTATGTCTCACGCCAATGGATAAATTATTTGTTAGTGGTGCAAGTGGCTTCTAGATTCTCGTAGTTACTCGACATATATTCGGTTAGGAGAGGCAAACGTAACGCAGGAGACAATTAACTTTCCCTAAGACAGGATGCAGACGCAGAACGTGAACCTCTTGATATACAGGGTGATCAAAGTTAAGTTGACAGGTCTTTTCTTTTTCTCTTTTTTTGAATTAGGCGCTGAGACGTACGTGAAGACCACCTCTACAGTAGGCTTATGTGGCGAAGGGGACACAAAGTGAGATGCTAATTATCGCTGTCAGCAGTGCAAATAACAAAAATTGAATAACTAACTTTTGGCTGGCTGCAGTAAGCAGGCACGTTTGTATTGAAAAGTTAGAGGCGGTCGTGTTTCTACAGGGTTCCACTTGGCAGAATTCTTCTAGCGTATCCATGCTTTGAGATATCGAACTGCGAAGTTTAATTGCCATTCACATGATTACGCATGGAAAACAGTGACAACCCGTGCAAAGCTCATCCCTTATCTCGGTATAACAGAAGCTACCGTCGTTACAGGCTGCGCGGTTCCGTCGTTTGCCTATGCCTCCTCCCCGTTGTCAGACAAAACGCCGTACGCAAACGGCGCGTCACATAAGGGAGGAACTTTGCGAACGAACCCCGAACGAGCGAAGATACGCGCACGTACTCGACGCTATCTATAAAGTCTCATTGATTCGTGTAACCATTTCGTGCCCTGTCGCATGGAAATGAGTCGGCGAAATGTTATTTCACGATCCGTCGTCGCGTGGCTTCGTGTTTGTATATAGCAGCACCGCGACACATACAACTGACTATGCCTCGTAGGTGCCCTGTGAAGTGTTATATAGACGCCTACCGAAGTCGGCGAGTAGCTTCTCTAGGCAATCAGCTATTCTTCGCGAGAGCTTGCACGCCCTCCGTTTTGATGGAAAACACTGACACGTGATTTCGTCTGAACAGAACACCGGTCAAAGCGGCCAGCTAGGTGCCATCACCTTTCTCAATTGAGGTGTTGTTAAGGGCGGTGAAGTCAAACAACGGGATGGCGTTCCACGCCGATTCACTCGCGTTTTTTTTTTCTACTGTACCAGTTAGAACACGTGCACCGCCTTGTTGCCGCGTTCGTTCTCTTAAGACGTAAGGCCATCACTTGCCTCTATAGCGAGAGGGCTTCGCTTGAATGCTCTCCATGTCTTCGCTCTTCATGTCATGAGGGCTTTGCTTGAATGCTCTTCAGATACGTCCGTCGCAGTGCGTCGGACCTATCTTTAGATTAATCCGGATTAATACTGACGAAGATGACACGAGTCGCGTGTTTGATACCCCTATTTTACACGGTTTGGAATATGAAGGGAAGAAAACCAGTGGTATTAGGTACGCGCACAGCCACTACGAAGAGAGAACGGTATTGACAGATGTGTTATAAAAAAAAAAGAAGAAGAAGAAGCAAGGAGGTTAATCAGAGCAGTTGACTACGGTTGACTGCCCACCACGGGGATGATTAATGGGATAAGAGGGATTAAAAGATTAGCGCTGTAGGCGGAGTAGAGAAGGGGTGGGTGTACTGCACACGGCGCGTGCAGACGCTTGTGAGGCGACGCTCAACACCGTGAAAGATCGCTCACGCGTGAAAGAAGCCCGCGAATACACACAAAGTGCCTCGATCGGCCAGTCTGCTTTCACGCTCGAAAAAACACGTTTATGTAGCACGTATTGAGCAACGGAAAGCTATATCTGGAGTTTTTCATGTTTCCCTACAATTTTCTCATTAACACTTTTCATCTAATTACATTTTTAGAAGTTGATTAATTAATTAAGACTGATTATGTAATTAGGCGGAATGAAAAAAAATAATATGAGTATCTCCAAGTGATAGCAACCAAAATTATCTTTGTTCTGTCCAGCGACGTGGCATTTGCATATCTTTGAATCTTGGTGCATGATAGTTGGGTTACCGTGTATAGCGCACGTGTGGTTCTACCCAGGACACGTGAAGCTTATCAACATACTATGCCCATGCTTTATTAAAGAACACTTCTATTTTATTTTACGTGCAAGAGGAGATTGATGTATATATATATATATATATATATATATATATATATATATATATATATATATATATATATATATATATATATTGAAAGCGCGTGCAGGTTTCATACGCGCGTTGCAATAAGTATAACTGCAAAGAAATCTTAATCACAGGCCAACAGCGGCGCACGTTAATGAATAACCAAAGGCGATATCAAATCGCCGACACTTCTAGCCATGGTTTGGGACACGAAATGGCGGCCAGATAAATGTGGTGGCGAACAGCGGCTAATGTTTTGCAGTTGTTGCCACCCTATAAGAAGCGCTTCCAGTGCATACAGGTTCCCTATTATGATGTAAGGTCACTGGAATCTGGTTACAAATGACGCGAAACCGTCGCGCGCCACCAGACGTGCTGTGGGTGCATACAATGGGCAGAGGTTGTTAAGCGTGTCCTCACCGCGTAAGTGCTACCGCGTTTACCGTAGTCATCTACGATGTGCTCAGCATGAAATTTTATTTTCTTTCTTCCGCAATCAGCCGGGACGCTTACTTCGCTAAACTATTCAAAGAAGGTCACGGATAGCTTCCGAGTTCAATCACGGCGTAGCAAACTTTTGTGGCGTTATATGGAGGACGAGATGGCACGGAGGACAAGAACACATTAAGGGTGGAAAGAAGTGTCGTTGAAAAGAATCAAGAATTAGCAAAATACACGCTTTTGTCAATGCCGTCCTCACAAAATGTTGCAGACAAGACGCGTTCCTGCACCATCAACGCACCGACCCGTCACAAGCGCCAGTACAAGCGTAAAAGTATACGAAAGATACGACGTGCACTATCAACACGCTGTTGTGATCGTAACGTCCCGGAAACGGCGGCCTCTATGCCACAGTTTAATGTTGCCGTCCTTGAAGCAAGAGCGTCAGCATTTGCTCGAAACCTCGTGGAAGATGGCGTTCCCGTGGCCTGGACAGGGCAGCATTTATTACGCGGGATTTTAGACCCATGACTTGTACGGTAACTCGCACTGCGTGTCGCTCTTGGACTGCCGCCTGCTGACACTCTATGAATTCACACTCGTGCGTCATTTGAGTTTGTTTATGCCGCTTTCTGTCATTCGCTTAGGGTACAGCCGTACCGCATGCATGATTGGCCTTGTCCGTGCTGTTTTTCGCTCTCTCTTTCACCAGCGACGCCCAGTTTCACTGAAAGCCAGTGTTTAGATTCGCGTTAACTCTCTCTCTTTCTCGTCCTTTTTTTTCTTTTTCTTTTGCTTTCTGTTACTTAACTGACCAGTAAAGTTAGTAAACTCCAAGCAAGTAAACTTAAATTATGTTTCCATGTTGGACTCTACATACTAATGATACTCGTATTGTACAGGTTTTATGTTGAATGCATTCGTCTTACGGAACCTACTTTTCTCCCGTTTAAGCCTAATTATTGATGATTGGAGTGAAACGAAAAGGACATTAAATGGGCCAACAAGTCCCTAAAATGTAACTGCACTTGTCAAAAAATGAGAAAGTAAATTTATAAATCTAAATGCAGCCGGCGACAAACCTAGTGTAGGACTAAAAAAAGTAAAGAAAAAAAAAACTTCGCGAGCGCTTGCCCAAGACACGATCGAACATTTGCGACGAACACAAATCGCAACGTATTTAAAAAAATCAAAGCAATGAAGCTATCAAAAGATGAAATGGCTGGAGCCAATGGTCGCTATCGAGGACGTCGTGGAGAAGTAGGCTAATGACGAGCTTCGATTTGCATCAGCGAGGACTCGTCTGGCGAGAGCTTACTCTGATGCTTGATTTTTATCGAGAGAAGTACCGAGCACTAGCGTCGTGTTGACAATCTACTAAATCTCGCACGATCACTGAACGACAAGATGGAGGCAAATTGCTGAAGATTATTCGCTCTCTGCGGAGCACTCATCAAGATTCAGTTTTACCCTTTCGAATCTCAATACGCCTTGGTCAGTCTCCTTCAACTTTTTTTTTTCGTGCTCGGCTAACGAGTCACAAAGTGTCCTGCGCTCTTTCAAAAGTTCGTTTTCTTATTTGAAATCTATATATGCGAAAATGATGTCCAAATGACTCTCGAGAAAAGCATGCCCGAAACAGATGGCAAATCCCTGTGACGTGTGGGATGCTACTGCAGTGTGATCGCACTGCTCGGAGAATGGATTCGTCGCTATCTTGCCCGTGGAATCAATACGCGGGCCTCTTGGCCTCGAGAGATAATCACTCGCACATCAAGGCGCTCAATGGAGAATTCGTGAGCCGGCACCTCCACTCGGTATTATTACGGCTGCGTCTTATACTTCGCGGTCGGAAGGCGTAATCCCGAAAGGAGCTTATCAGATTTCGACAGCGGCAGACGGCACTGCAGACGACAGCTGCAGACGGAACAGAAGCGGTAAGCCGCGGTGTTCGTCTAAACCCTTTTTAGTTTGATTATTCCATGCCGTGACGGGGCCTGAGCAGTCTGCGATCTGTTCGAGAGAAGCACACGCTATCTCTTCTCTCTTCATTATTGTGAAAAGGCGCTTCTGTGTTGCAAGCGTGCGCCCCCACGCGTATTATTTATAAAGGTGGCCGCAATGTCCATCTCATTTGTCGAGCGCGTGAACCTATTTTCGCCGAAAGAGCACCGCCGGTGGATACAGTAGCAAACTTACCATCGATTGCTTACGCGTTACGTTGTACTTGTTTCTCAATATACTCCCTCTTTTTCATTATTTAAATCTCATGTTTATTCCTTCCATCGCTACGCAATTTCTTGCGCACGACATTCCACAACAGAGGCCAGTTCAGCTTGTTGGCACGTTGCTATATACCACTGTACGGGTTCTGTTAGCCTTCGATCTGTCTCGTCGTGTCTTGAATGTAGTACAATAAGCAGTTTAAAACTTGGAGGACGCTTAAGCTTCGCCTTTAAAAGTGGAACGCGATAGCATTCAAAGATCCCTGACTGCTTCTTCTCACGCTTCCCGACAACTGCAGCTTATGTAACCGCAATGCTCACCGGGAAACGCTGTCGGCGAACGCTATGCACGAAGGCGGGCTTTCTGGTAGAAACGCGCGGCCTCTTGCGGGGGCCGATCCCGGAGGTTGTGCACAGCAGCGCCGAAAAAATTGCATCATTTTCAGATTTATGGTATAGCTTCGCACTTTTAATATTGCAGTCTGAGAAGATTTTACTTAAAAGGCATGCGCTATCAGTGTTTTGTTTCATGAAATTTGTTTATGGGCTGTCATTCTCAAAATTACGGGGAATAACTGTGTCAAGAATGTAAGACAATGTATGTGCAACTTTAGCGATAGAATGGTGCGGCAATATAACCCGCATATACCGCATGTCATATAGCAAGGCGCGGCGGCGTATGCATATGCCTAAATATATACGGAAATTTTTGCTCGCGGACAACTCCGCCGACACCGGATATTCTGCTACACGGGGTCCTTAACGCTATCACGCTTAAACAGCCTTTAAGGCTGCTAAAATTTTCGCTGCGTGCCTAGCGGCCTCGTGATTGCGAACTCGCAATAAGCGCAAGCGGTGTGACGAAAGATTATTTGGCTCCGTCGGTCGAGCATTTCCACTTTACTTACGCAACTGCGCCCCGCAATTTTGCGTTCCCAGCAACTGCGGCGTCTAAATCAATGCTACACCGCGTTGAACTTGTCGGCGTGCATTTGGCGCGCCTATACATGGGTACATTGAACAACTTGCGATGAACAAGTGCAGGCATCGGCCGCCTTCTGCGAAGATGCCCGCACGTGAACTGCGAAAATAAAAGCCGCACGCACGAAGTTCTACGTCTTCGGTACAGCGCTGAAGAAAGAAAGCAAAAAGAAAAAAAAGAAGGAAATTCGTGAGACATCGCACCCGGCTCAGCATCTTCGCTCACGATGAGCCGGGAGCGCACGCGAACTGAAGCGCAGACGGGTTTGAGCGTGCACGCGGTGCTCATTTTCCTATGAGGGGGCGCGTTTAATGCAAAACGCATGGAGAAAGCCGGGCCGCATCGTGGAAGACGAAAACTGCTGCGTCAGCACCGCTTGGCGCCTCCGGTTCAGATTTACCCGCTAGCCTTTCAGACGCGCACACGCGCGGAAGAAGCTTTGATGATAGCAATGGGAATGCACGCAGCTGACTCCTCTCTTTTTGATTTGAGCCCCGCTAATAAGAGCGGGTATTTCGAAAATCAAGACCTCCTTCTGCAATTTAGCGTACCTTGTTCAAGCAAAACTTCCCTTAGGAGGAACGGAACTTGCTTCTCTCTCTTTCTTATTTTTATTTTTGTTTATTTTTTAATTTGCGAGAGCGAAATTGTCCGCGGCGTACATACCGTACTTTCTCGCGCGTAATTCAACTCGGCAGCGCAGCAGCGAACGAATTGACGTTCGTGCTGCCTCTCGCTTCAACGCAAATTATAAGCGACGAGAACACAGCACACACGAAGCTATCAGCTCTCGGCGCACCTAGACTCTAGCCATCGCAGATCGCTTGCTTTCAAGATAGAGCCTGCCAATAGAGCCTGCCAGTTCTCACCAATTAAAGAAGCAACCACACGTGACCACCAGCTAACCAGCTCCGTGGCTCCCTTGCCGTTAAGAAGGTAATCAAAGCGCAACTTTCAGAGATTGTAAATGAAACATTTAAGAGCAGACGCGGGTCAGTACGTTTTAATTGAGATTAAGAGGAGAAAGTGAAGTTGAGCAACTGACGTAATGTACAGAACACACAACCTGTAGTTGTCACAGAGTAACAAAACGGTTTCCAAGGCAACCAAAAGCGCAGTTGGGAGCGCGTAGCTGTTCACACGCTGCGATGCTGTTAAGAAGTTCGCACGCATAATGACTTCATAGAGCGAGACATTCTTTAGTGGATGCTGGATATGCTTGCCTGGCCGTAAGTAATGCTACTCTAAATGACAAAAAAAAAAAAAACGCTTGAAATGACCCACTTATACTTAGAACACAAGCGTACAACATACGCTAGTAACAAGCACAATACTGCAACAGGCAATTAGAAGGCAACTTTATTCCGTATAATACTAGGAAACAATACATTTTACAATCTATACGGAAGAGGTCCTAAAATGGAATCGCTGTAAGGGGACTTCTCATATTGATTCCGCAAAGGAAAAATTTGGCAAGGCGTAGACATGTAAACAAGAAAATGAAAACAAACAAATAAACAATTAAAAGTAATAGTAATGCAATGCTAATACAGGACGAAAAGTTTCGTTGTTAAAGTAATGTTTAGATTTTAAAATTTATTCAGCGACGCAACAGGGTCTGAACGAGACACGGATAATATGCACTCTCATGACAAAGGAAAGGTCAATTAATTCATTTGTAACGGCAGCAGCAGTGGCCGTTGCACGGGTGTTGTGCTCGCCACGCACTAGCACGGACCAGCGTTCGACAGGTTAAACCAAGCCCGAGACATCGCTGACGTGTCCTGCATGTCTGCTCACTTCGGAGGCCTGTCGAGAGCTGTCGCCCGTTGCCACAAGTTAATTATGTAATTATTTAATTATACTGCAGGCAACAGAGCTGAACAAGCAAAGGAGGGTACATGTGTAGATAGTGGAGTCCATCTGGAAGGAGAAGAGTTTTTCAGATGGGTTAATTAGTAAACTCGGTTCAAATTAGCTGGAGCTCGCTGCGAGAAATCTTCGTCCTGCAGTTGGACTGATTCAGTATGATGACGGTGACGTTTCAAAGCAGAAACACCAACAAGAGAGGGACAATTTCTGCTTTTTTTTTCGAGAACTTAGGCGAAAAGGGGGTGACCTGGTTGTGCGGGAGTGAATACGGTATTTCTGTGGTGCTCTCGATTCAGCGCCCCGTCCAACATAACGGGCGGCATAACTGGGACAACTGCGTCCGCGTCGCTTTGCCGCTCCTTCGCGTATGATTCCGTTACTCCGCCGCTTCGTGTCAAGCGCCAGCGGTTCCTCCATCGACCGCACCGCTTCTCATCCCATCCCGCGGAGCCAATTAAAACTGTTCGCGCCACTACGCCATCGCGCGCGCTTGCGTGTCGGAGACAAATTCGCAGTGTAAGCATTTCGACGTACGTGCCAGCTCTGATCTTCTTACGGGCGCTGATCCCGCGACCCCGCGAAGCGCAGGACGTGTTTTTGTCTCGGATGACGATCCCTCGATCCGCTGTCATCTGTAGGAACCCCACGGTGTCAAAAAAAAAAAAAAAAAAAAAAAAAACGCGGCCCCAAGAAGAAGTTCAAGGAAACTCTCGGACCAGATTATCATTGTTCGATCGCGCCCCTAATCGCGTGCACATTTCCTTTTGTCCCCCTTGAGCAAGTAAATGCTCGCGTGGGACGAAAAAAACGGACGAGGAAGCAACAGTGAACTCATAAAGCAAGATCTGATAATGACATGTGGAGCATTGTTCCAAGCGCGTCTATTGGTCTCTCGACCGTTTCACAACCTATTGCCAATTTTCACACACTGCGAGTAGGCGTGTAAAAAAAAAAAAGATACGGCGTTATTTGACACGGCCACAGGTTATTCGGCTTTGATTAAAACGTTGTAGCATAGCGTGACGGCAGATATTACAGCCCTGGCACATCTGATATTCAATTTCGTCTTCATTCTGGCGTTTGCGAGAGGCTATCATTAAATCGCGCATCGATTTTTCTCATAGCCTTTGCGCGAGTTTTCAATTACTCCATGTTAATTACGCCATTTAATTGAGTCTCGCGTCTTTGAAAATTTGTGATTCATATCCCCAGATCTCCGGCTTCCTTCATTCCAAATGTCGTCTTCATGTTTCATCCCGTTCGCCCATGACGACCACTCAAAGTTGGTCAAATGGCATTTGCCCACAGAAAAAAACAGGTTTTCTCGAACTCTAACTGTTTATCACAATAAAGGAAGTTGTTTGTGTGTTCAAGAACCCCGCGTTAATTACCAACTTGCCAATAGTGATGAAAGCACGAGATCTACCAAGCGAACATAAATCGATAGCAAATCTGCAGGAAGACGACGAATAACTTTTGTGAGACGACTGGGAGTCAGATAGCTGTTGCACACACTGGAAATCTATAGGGTGTCCAAGCTAACGTTAGACAAGCTCTTCAACTAAAAAAATTAGATTTAAAATATATGGTGCAAGTCAAGATTTTAAGACCTACGATGTTCGGTCGTCAAATCGTCTGACGACCAAACACCGTACGTAGGTCTTATAATTGTATCTTGCACCTCGTACTTGTAATATATATTTTTAACAGCTTGGCTAACGTTAGCTGGGACACACGGTATAACATGTGCCTTTGCATAGAAACAATTTCTTCCACCAGTCAGGAAAAAAAAGTGCGGGCAGTTTGCACTAGTGCATGGTGCAAGGCTGGTTCACAGCGGAGCTATAGTTCCGGCTTTTGGTAAGTGTTGCTAGGTTTTGCTAAGTTTTGTGATGTTATGCATAGCTTGGCTAGGCTCATAGGCTAGGCTAGGCTAGGCAGGATCGGCTCTCCTTCGTCAATCGTAGTCCCGCTGAGCCGCGCGCCAAGCTTCCTTGTAGGCGGCTTCTTCCTCGGGAGTCTTGCCTTTCTTCGGTCGCGGGTCGCCCCATGGTAGCTGTGCACGCGTGTTCACTAGACGAGAGAGGCGCCACCGTCTGTCGGCGCGCCGGCTGCTCGGAGCTTTCTAGAATATCAGTGACGTCACGGCTAAGCGAACACTTGCTTCTCCTGGGCTGGGGAGAGGGAAGGCGAAGCGCACGCATGCCGCGGCAAGATTCCGCCCTACGCACGTGTGTGATGCGAGGAGGTTGCCTGGCTCGGCGACGCACAGCTGGGCCGAGTTTTCTGTCGGCACGAAACGGACTTACGAAAAGCTTAACAGCTCCGCTGTAAAAACGTGCTCCACAAATGACTAGAAACTTCCTAATGAGCTACGTGCCTTAACAGTACATATCAGAAGAACCTAGTACACGTTCGTCGGCTGCATAGTTCTTTCTTCGCATTTAAGGCCCTAACAGTGTTTATTAAAAAAAGTCGCAGTTTTCTCCCGAAAGGCGAAACATTGATTGCGATAGCAGGAGGAGGAGAGAAAGAGAGAAGGCAGGGATGTTAACCAGAAATGCGTCTGGTTGGCTACCCTACTCCGGAGGACGGTAAAGAGGGAATAGAAAGATGAGATATTGAGATAGAAAATTAGTGGACAGCTATACGAAGTAAGGATAGTAGCTTGATCGGCCGTATAAACTTATAAGCATAGGCATACTAACTAAATTAACAACCGTGGTGTCACGCACGCACAAGGAAACGTGAACTAATCTCACTCGATGACCGCGGAAACTTGCTGTCAAAGCGCTGGAGTGAGTAAGCGCGACTCAACAGCGAGCGAATTGACTTTCGTGCCACCGCTCGCATCAACGCGAACTAAGCCGCGAAAATACAGCGTATGGCGGACTCTGTCCCCGCCGAAGATGGCTATCAAGATACAGCGTCCCGAGCAGGCGCGCTCGGCGTAGAACGCCCCTACCCCCTCCCTACCCTTCCCCCGGAGTTTTGCGGACGGAAGATGGTGCGCTTCCTCCCCACTCCCCTCCATTGCGTGCACGACATTGAGCCGCGATCACCGGCTCACCCTCGCACGCTTTTACTAGCACATACATCATGCGGCGCGCGGCGATGATTTTATCGCCCTTGGAATTTATAAGAAAACCTGACGGGGCGACGCCGACGGCAGAAATCCGCCTGGAGTGTCGATATAATTGCTACCGCAATAAAAGAAATTCTTGGAGTTTACGTGCCAAAATCACGATATGATTATTAGGTACGCCGTAGTGGGGGACTCCGGATTAATTTTGACCAACGGAGTTCTTTAACGTGCTCCAAAATGCACGGTACACGAGCGTTTTTTTTTTTTTTTTTTTTTTTCGCATTTAGCCCCATCGAAATGCGGCCGCCGTGGCCGGGATTTGATCCCGCGCCCTCGGGCACCACGGCGGCTGTGTTTACAAGATGTATAGGATTACAGCGACATGTATGCACATCGTCGAAAACGGGTTACCAGAGACGACGTCTGCATTCTAATTATCCTAACGAGGTACATGGTCAAAACATAGAGAACTTAAGATCATCTGTCTGCTCATACGTGATACTACACTACTAATACGAACACTCATGAGCGTATACCATCCGTTAAGATTATTGTATCATGTTACGATAGAGCGTGATACATTTATAGCAACAAAAATTGTCCCAGACACTCGTATTATCGGGTTACCTAATAGCAAAGCGCATTTCCGTGGCAAGTGCTTTTTTTTTTTTTTCAAAGAGCTCCTTTTCACGAAAGACGATCATACTATGCGGCCTGCTTTCGGTTTTCGGAAAAGAATGTAACTTGCTGACTGGCAGTTACGCTTTCTAGTTTAGTGCGCCAGTGCCCATGATACTGGTGTTTAAAGGATGCGCCGGAGAGGCTGGCCTATGTTATGGCGTTGTAAACTTGACATAAACACAGAGCTTTCCGCCGGGCACTTGACGGCGCACGCTCGCCGAAATTCCCGCGTAACGTGATGCTGTGGTGTGTGGTGCAGGTCAACGTCGGGGAGACATTGCAGCGCTCAGTCACGTGTCCTCACGGACACATAACACTCCCTACACCGTCTCGCTTGTCGCCGTCCCGAAAAAAAAAAATTAGAAGAAGGGAACAAAAATTTCGCGCAGGACATGCTGTTTTGGGAAAAAGAAAAAAAATAACTGTGCGCAATATTTTAGAGCATCTTCCTTTTGATTATAGTTGTGTTTCCTTGCGTTCAAAAAAATAAATAAATAAAAGTGTGTGTGTGTGTGTGGGGGGGGGGGGGGTTGGGAATCGGTATAAAAGGGAAAGGGATTGGTGTTTTGTGGCTAAAGCGCCCTTACGCGTTGATGCACCCACGCTGACGCCTGCGGGGGACGATGAGCAACCGTCGGGAAAAAGCTTTTAATAATCCGTGAGTGCGCGTGCGCGTCGTAATTGCAGCCTCCGCGATCTTGCCGGAACGCTCCGCTGTGCTGAGTACGGTCATCGTTGGTAGTTTTAAGTCCCTTCGAATGCCCTGGTGCTGAGACCACCGAAGCGTTCACTGTCGGTGCGCGTTAGTGTCATAATGCAGTACTTCTCTTTTCTGCTCGTAGGCGGCGGCACCGCCCCGAGCAAGAGCGCGGGGAGCGAGAGGGCGGGAAAAAAAAACATTTTAATCAGTGATTGGCTTCTTGCCGTCATCTTTTAAGTCCCTGGTGCTGATTAATTCAACCCTGCAACTTTTTATTGAACAATGGAATATGTGCGTGCTTGTGCGCCGTGTGCTTCCCTTCAACGCCAGTTGCACTACGAAGCTGTGAAGCTCAACAAATAACAAATGCAATGCGGACAACGACACATGGGCCGTACTTTCAACTAGCCGCATTTGTATTTCGGAGGAGCACTGTAAAAGTTTAGAGGGCCAGAACAAAAATTATAAAGTAAAGAAGCGCTGCTAAGAAGCTAAGAGGATTAGAGCGACACTGCATGGTCATCCCCTTCCTCCAGGACGGTTGCTGTTCGCGACTCTGTCGATGATAGCGCGGAATAAAATCTGGTTCTCGAGCAGTCTGCTTTGATCCGCGCCATTTGCCTCTGCGCCCTTTCGAGCAGACCAAGATTTAAAAAAAGAGAAGAGAAAAAAAAAGAAATCAGTGCAAATCCGTCTGACTGGTTGCTGCCGCCACGCATTTACACGTCAATAGCATGCCCTTCGTCCTTTTCGACACCGACGGGCAGTCTTCCAGGACTTCTGCCGTTGTTTCAATTTATGTTGTTATCCGTCCGCGTGGCAGAGACGAGACATCTTCCCGAGCGAAACGCGGCGCCTCTCAGACTCGCACGGCGGCTTGAAATAAAACTGTGAAAAATGGCGCGCAGCCATGCACGAATCGTTTCGCCGCTGGCCGTTCACACAACCGCCACTCCTTCTGTCTCCTTCCTCCTTCGTCTTAGGCTACGTCTTGAGGCACGTGGCGTGTGGTGTACAGCTTCGCCTGCAGCCTCAAGCGTGGTACGCTCACCCTGTTCTTGCATTCGCGTCGTGTGCGCGACATTGGCTGTATAGTATGGCAGTCCTCCAGTGGCACCGCTACCCTTTGTCTTTAGTAGCTTCTTGGTCCGGTTCGGCCGTTATGCTTTTCGCAACTCCATTCGTCGCATTGTTTCGTTCCTGCCTTTCCTTTCCTTTGGCTATTCGCGGAGCCGGGAGCCGCTCTGTCCTCGTCATGGCATGCAATACGAGTAATGACTGTACTCTCGCAATCAAGCTGAGAAACGCACATTTTTTTTTTTCGTTTTTCTGGGCAAGGAAGTGAGACGATACTGCGGTCTTGAACTGAACATCACAACAGGCCGCCTGAAGAAAGAAAAAGAAAAAGAAAACCCGGACGCACACGCGTTGAAAGAGGAAATAACGGAACATGTGAACCGTTCCTTGCCGCCCTAAGTGAAGTGGCCTTATGCAGTTCTCAAAGGGTACGAAAAGGAAGCACCAAACCAGCCTAGAATAGTACACTGCTCGTTCGAAACAGGGCTGATTGAAAGCATGGTTGATAAAATACAAAGCTATTATGCAAATGGGTACAACCGCGTGTAATGGAGGAACGACAGGAGGGTTGTGCAATGAAAACCCGCTTGAATCTGCGTGTTCAAGCCGGCTCACGTCGGACACCACATGACAGTTAGATCGTCGCAGTTGATCAATAGTTTGTGGTACACGTACGCGTCTTGAGCCGAGGTCGCACTCTTGGGTTCTCGGTGTTCAGGAAGCCCTTACTTTTGTTGGTCACGGCAGAAGCAAGGACTATATCCTCTGCAAAAAGGAAAAAAAAAGAAAAGAAACACGACCCATCAGTGATGAAATGAATGGCCAAACTCGCTACGCTTAATTCGGCGCTCTAACCTAGGTGTCTTAACAACAACCTAGGCGCTTTTGACGTTATTGTCCGCAAAACGCAATTTCTTTTTCTCTTTTTTTTTCTTCTTTTGTGTAGTAAGAGTCTGAAATTATTTCCTCGTAGACGATCTTATAATTGTCGATTGCAATGTTATCATTTCTTAAATAAGAAAATAAAGAATACAAGGGACAAGCCACGATGTGACGTTGCCACAGTCCAGGGCGTCACAAAGTGCCGGTTCGGGAACTCGAAAGGGTACGCGCGTCGCCTGCCCAACTTTCTATTTTGCATCGTTCCGGCGCCCAGATCATGATCCCTTGACAAACGTAAGTTATTTATTATACCATAATGGTGATCTGCCAATGACGCTTCAGGTTTCCACAAGTGTATCTTCAGAACCACCTCGGCAGGATCGGCGTCCGCACTGCCCGTCCGGCCACGTGAGATGACAGCGCCGCGCGGTGCTGTCGCAAGACACTTTTGCGAACCCTTGCAGTTCTCGCCTTGTCAGTCGGTCATCATCGCAATTTGCGCAATTGAAGCAGTCGACGAACAGACGGGAGCAATAACAGATTTGCCGTCGTCTCGAAGCTGCAATGGCACCGAGCCAGATTTGGCGACGGCGTCGACCGCGGAAGCGGGAGTTGCATCCGGCCCCGTACGGTCAACAGCTTGACCCTGATCGACCGGCCAAGTGACCGTGACTATACCAGTGCAGACCGGCGGGTATCGATTGTGCCCCTGGCAGTGCCCTTTACGCCGAAGTTTCTTTTTATGGCAGTCATTGAGTAAGACTGCCGTATCCTCCAAGAATGGATACCAAGAGAAGGGAAGCGCAGTCGAGGACGGCAAAAAATCAGGTGGGATAAATGAAGTTAGGAAATTTGCAGGCGCAAGTTGGAATATGCTAGCGCAAGACAGGGGTACTTGGAGACCACAAGGAGAGGCCTTCGTCCTGCAGTGGACATAAATATAGGCTGATGATGATGATGATGACGATGATGATGATGATGATTATGATTATGATGATGATGAGGGACCCCTCAACACCGCAAAGCTATATATGACAGCTTGCTCATCTACCTTATAAGGAGCGAAACAATTAACCTAATCTAGGCACCTCACCGGAAAAACCACCGGGGTTGCCTTTTACTACATGTGCATTTTTTAAAATAATAAACGTCTTTCTCTCTCTCTTCTTTTACGGCAGCGCCAAATGCAACGTGGGGGATAATGCTTTAACGTGGTTATGGATATGGGATCGGACAAAGTTCACTATTGAAGTGGCTGACTGATTAGTTCATTTACAACGCGCCACGTTGTCTTAGTCGTTATGTCGCTTTCAGCTATCGTCTACTTTTCTGCTGAGAGATCGACTTCGTGCTAGCCAGCTCTCCCTGTAAAGGCTGCACCTCCTCAAACAAGCGATTATTACGGCAAAGCCGCTGTACGAGAATTCGCGTGCTCCCATGTTTTCGTCCAAGACTTTCTTTCGGTTGTATACCCAACGATGATAATCCAAGCGATCGTCGACAGCGCCAGCACTCACCTCTACTATAAAATATTCGCGCTTTTTTTTTCTTTTCAAATAGTATGAAATCTTGCCGGGAAGCTTGATACTGATGATTTTATTAAATGAAGTAAGGACTGGAAAGCTGTTGTCCTATCGGCGCAGCTAATGTGAGCACACACAGTGGTCTTCTGTGTAGCATGAAACCGCATCTACAGCGTCCAGCGACTCCAGCCTAGCGATCGGATAGTACTTGTCCAATTGTTGTATAATATAGCGTATATAACAGGATTGTGCGTTTGAATAGTGACACTCGTTCCAGTGGTATTTTACGGTAGCGTGAAATTTGATTAAATTGCTCTCGACAAGTGCTTATAGTAAAGTCTACCAAGAACTAAACGTGCCGTAACAGCTACAGAAACAAAACAAAAAAAAAAAAGGGGGGGGGTGAGGGGGAAGACTACGAATCCTCCCATTCTGGCATTTGTAGCGGTTGAACGTTTTTGGTCGAAAACAAAACGCCTGCTAAACGGTGCAGAACTCCTGAAAGTGGTTACTTGCTGCATCTCACGTACACCGCGCAATACCGACGTTCATGTTTTTATGCAGGCAATGCCTTAGCTGGAGATCGTCCCCGACGACTCGGCTCTCACGTCCACTTGCATCTTCGAGTAGTATGGCGCCAATATCGTGCATCACGGTCCAGCCTGGGATGCGAATGATATTGTTTTCGTTACACAGTCGCCGCTTGTTCTAGCGTCGCCGTTCATCGCTAGACGTCTTCAGAAAACTGCATCTTACCCGAGGGTGAGAATTCGAAACGACGTGCGAAATGGCAAGTTGCGTCTGCGTTACATTGTGAGCTAGGCAGCAAGCAAAATGCCCTCGCTGTCCTCTGCGTTTCGGCAACGGACCATTTAGCTTTTATAACAGCAATGCCAATACCTGTGACACGAAATAACAATTCAGACGTCAGTTAGATGTCTATCAACTAGGTGTCTTAACATTGCAGAAGATTAAGCACTGTCTTCTTTTTGCAGTCACGATTTTAAAGTTGTTTTATTTTCTTTTATTATTGTTTGGTCCCTCCCTCTCCATACTTTTTTTAAGGTAAAAAGATTTCGACCAAGTCTGTTCAGCCATTGTCAAACGAAAGCACACCTGCATATTTCATGCGTTTAGAAAGAGATGATCTGGGCTTTAGCTAATACTCACCATATATTCAGATAGACGTGAAACATGTAAATGTTCTCGTTACGCAAGTGCCGAACCGGTTTAACCTAAATTTGTTGAACTTTAAGAAAAACAATATAGAATTCTAGCGACTTATATTGCCAGGAGCAGATTTTGTGCTTAGGAGCTTAAATATTCTCGGTATAGAAATGAAATAAAACTGAAAGACAAATATTCAAAATAAAAATAAATTGAATCATCAAGTTTAGAACCACAAAAATCTACAGCAAAATAATGATTTCATCGAAGATAGATCGATAGATAGATAGATAGATAGATAGATAGATAGATAGATAGATAGATAGATTAGATAGATAGATAGATAGATAGATAGATAGATAGATAGATAGATAGATAGATAGATAGATAGATAGATAGATAGATAGATAGATAGATAGATAGATAGATAGATAGATAGATAGATAGATAGATAGCAGTTAAACGATATTGCGTTCCGCCGAGAGATTGACAGGCTCGGAGTTTATATGCGTAATGGCGACCAGGAGAAGGAGACTCGAGGACGCACAGCCCACCATTTCTATGGTGTTGTACACAAAAGACAGACATTATACGCGTAGTACACGCACTGCTTCTGTCTTAAAGGCTGCGGCGGATGAATCATCGGTGTATGACTATAGCTTCCGCTTCCGGGGGAAGCGTTTTACGACCGCGAGCATTTACTTCTCTGCGTCATACAGCGTTATAGCTCAGACAAAAAGTATAAACGATGATTCTAGCCGAGACGAACTAAGTGCAATGACAAAGGAGCTACTTGGTATACAAATCCATTGCGACTTTCGTAACACGAAGGCGGGCGTTGTGCTCATGCCGGGGGCTGTTGCCATGGCCTGTCTCCGGCTCCGTTATATATGTTGTTGTTCTTTTTTTTTCACTTCTATTAATAACAATAACACATAATAAACACAAAGGAAAGAAACTATAGCGCTAGTTCCTTGAGTCACCCGCGTGTTTGCGATTCCTTCGCGCTACGAAAGTTGCAATGAACCGAGCCAATACATTCCAAGAAGGAGATAGAAAACGCACGGTGCACTTATCTCATTCCTACGTGCACTATTTCTATAAAGCGTTCGTGTATGATCAAGGAACGGGCACAGAAACACAGTTTAATGGCGGAGAGCTAGCTCTCTCAGGCTGTTTGTTCTTCCTTCGTTTCAAAGCATTCACATTTCAGAGTAAAGACACAGACATTCGGTCTCCTCGGAGAAAAAAATAACAATCTGCTCTTGAGTCTACGTGCCTCAAGCTCCGCTTGTTGACGCTGCGAAGTTACTTCATACAGATAATGATCTCCAGTCACGTTCGAAGTTAAATCGTATCGATGCAGGCTTCATTTATCCCAATCCTCAATGTCTTAGCAGTCTTAGCAGAGGGCAAACATTCTCGTTACCACTTGTTCAGTTCCTGCGTCGTATGAATTGGCCTCAATCCAATTCGGTCCATTGTCCTAAAGCGCGATCTCTTTTTGACGAAGCACGAATTAGATTTGCGTCACTCGGATTCGATTATATATGCGGCGAACGACTGCAGTATAGCCTTGTCATATCCACTTTCCTCATTAGGCTCGACCCACACAATTCATCCCTATTTTGTTGAGAAACACGCCGAGTGGTTTCCTCTCATGAAACGGCACTTTAAAAACGTTCCTGCCATATTAAATCAGTAGCCATCAAAGGATTGTGCGCGCGGTTTTCATTTGAAAAACGCCGCGGATTGGTCTCCCTGTATATTCCCGCGAGCGCCTGTATTTCTTTCTTTCTTTCCTTCTTTCCTTCTTCTCGTTGGCTCGTTTTATTCCGTTTCTCTCGGCGCTTGGCAGGCCGCTTGCAAGTACGCTTTTGTCGTCTATATACGATAGAGTTTCGCTTTAGCTTATTGAAGCGCACGCGTATACTGCGTCATCCGGCGAAGAGAAGTTGCCCGAACGGGCATTTGAGAAGAGCAAAACGCTCGATTGGCCCCGATGCCGCAGAGTGGGGCGTGGTACACGGAGTAGCGGACACAGCAATGACTTACACATCGCCACGCAGTGACGAGAAAAAGCATTAGTGGAATGACAACAAACGTGGAAGGCCATGCACTGCGCAGACGCCAACTGCACGGTACTTGCCGCGCGCTGTGTGGCGCGGCGGTCTACAAGTTGCGTCCTCTCACAGGCTGTTATGAGTGTTGTTGCATACGCGCGGCGTCCCACGCGGCAAGGCGCGCGCGCGCGGCCGAAGCGCAAAAACGCGCGGTTTGGCCGCCGTCCAGGCGCCGTTTTTCGGGTCAAGGCGCCCGAGCGGCGCCGGCGTCGTCGACGGTCCGCGAACCACCAGCAGCGGAAGGACTGCTGCGATGCGGAGGAAGGAAGGAAAAAGAGAAGAAGAAAAAAAAGAAAAACTCGTTGGAGAAGAACTTGCGGCGCGCGAAGCTCGCTGAGGAAGAGAAAGAGGAGAGAGCGCATTGACGCTGCGTTTACAGCGCGCTCGCGCTCCCGCTAGGCCTATACCACCACTCAGGAAGAGCGGAATGATCAAAGGGGTAAAAAAGTAAATTACAAACGAATTATTCGGTGGCGATTCGCGGCCTCTATGTCGTCGCGGCAACGAGCGTATATCGTGTTTGCGTGTGCGGAATGGCTCTGGGCGCGTGGCGCAACATCGGAAGCGGCTCGGGACGGGACGCTTTCGGGCTCATTAGCCACGCGCTACGCGCAGAGAGATGAGCAGATGCAGAGGACGCGTCCCGTGATCAGGCGATCGTATATCAGCGAGGAGATCGCGTTGGTGATGATGAGAAACGTGGAATCTATAGAGTTTCGACGTCCACTCTTTATTGGAAAACACGGGGAAGGCGGGAAATGGAAAATCTAGACGATGAGCAAAACGAGAACAATTAATGTGAAAGCAGGAACCAACGTTTCGACAAGTGGACTTGGCTTTTTTTCCACTTGAAAGTCCACAAGACATCCAAGTCTTGAAAGTCCAAGTCTCGAAAGACCAAGACGTCCAAGTCCAAGACGCCTTGAAAAAGACATGTCCACTTGTCGAAACGTTGTCTCCTGCTTTCACCTTGTTCTCGTTTTACTCTTTACTGGAGTCATTCGTGAGCACAGGCGTTGAGGTCCAAGGTTTAAACGGCTAAGGATTAAGTAGTTAGATGACATGTTGATAAAAAGCCAGAAAGCCATGTTGATAAAAGCCATAATGGTGTCGAGAATCATCTCTATTTCACGTTGCTATTCAAGGGCCGGACGGTTCTTTTTCGGGACGCTCGAATCAAGCTTTCGGTGCGCTGTTGTTTCCCGACAGGTATATAGTAAACTACATCTGGTCAGAAGCCACTGCGACAGTTCCAATATTCGCTCACACTTACCAACGCCAACCGCCTGAGTTGTATACATATATATATATATATATATATATATATATATATATATATATATTTTGAACGATGTTAGTCATGCCCGCACTCCATTCCTTGCCTGTACTTTTGATGCGTCCATCTTTGGTTATATAGCCAGTACACGGACGCGCTCGAACGAGGGAGTGTTTGCACTTTGTCATGCTGGGCCGCGCCAGTATCCGGGCACTCGCGAGTTGGGCTTCGGCAGACGCTGGAAGCACGCGCGCTAAATGTGCGGGCAACTGGACGACAAGCACCTAACATACACAAGCTCGGACTCAAGCATGTTTAGGTTAGGTCGAGACTCCTGTATATATAATCGACTATGACGCTCTTATCGGCGCAGGATCTTTAGCGCAAATTACCAACGTGCTACAAGCACAAATCTAAACGCAGGTAGCAAGCATACGGTGAGATATAGAGCACTACATACATTCACGCGATTACGTCAGACTTCCGTCAGGTGTGACATCGAAGACTCCCGTATATAGGCAGTCTATATAAGCGTTCTGTCGCCGCTAAACACTACGTGCTCGAGTCTCCACTGTCCCTCACACAGGTGAGCGGATACGCTCGTTCATTGAGATAGTTCGCGTTTTGATTATGCCTGACAGTTTTGCTAGTGAGGCGGACACGGAGGAAACGAACAGAGATCGGAAAGTCGGTTTAAAGGAGGACGCAGTGGTGATGCTCAGGGCCGTGACCCAGGAAGAGAGTTTGAGAGTTCTGACACACCCTGAAATCACCGCTGCTGTGACATACTGCTTAGCACAACTTAGACATACTCATTATTTATATATCTGAACATATATACTGATGTTTGTTGAACTATTATATGTCTGTACTATTATTTGTATCGTATGCTTGATTCACCCGCAATACACGCCGCCGTATCCCAGTGGCTATGGTGCATGCGCTGCTAAGTTCCAGATCACAGGCTCGATGAGTGCAAAATGCAAAAAATACTCGTGTACTTAGATCTAGCTGAACCCTAAAGAGGTGGTCAAAATTATTTCCGAGTCACCGACTACGGTGTGCCTCGTAATCGCATCGCGGTTCTGGCACGTAATACCCCAGAATTTATTTTAATAACTAGATCGCGCGCAAAAGTGAATATTTCAAGATTGCCGCCGCTACATCCCCGCAAAAAAAAAAAAAAAAAAAAAAAAAAAAAAAACTTCCGAAAATAACTCTGCTCGGTACGGCTCTGGTCGTGCTTGCACGCAGTTATTGCCGTTTCCTAAAAATTGAGCACACCGTGAGCCAGTGCACTCCTCGACACACCCTCAGATGAAAAAAATTGCAGTTTATTCTACGAAAATCCGACGCTATACAAAGCTTAAGAGTATGCGCGCGTCTCGATCGTCAACGATGTTGTGCTTGAGAGCACCTTCGTCGCCAGGGGGCGGCTGCGCGAACAGACGCGTGCGCTTTCGGCTCGTTCTCTTCGAGAACCGATCGCCCTATTTTCGATCTTAAAGCGTGTTCAGATAGGATCGCCGAACAGTGCAGTGATCGATGGGCAACAGAGCTTTGTCTCCGGATGTCTTCAATGACACTATTTGAACAACTCATTATAACTACCGTAATTTTAGGCGTCACGTTTGAGTAGGAAAAGAAAAAAAAATCACCGCCCAAGTAGTCCATACAGATGGGATAACCAGCTAAGCTGAAACGTGCGGCCCCGGTGTTTATCACTGGGTTAATCCCGACGGTTCATTAAAGTATTTCTTTCTCAATTATGAGGTTACACACACGTTCGGCTGTGACGGAGAGAACGACGTCACTGACGGCATGCTGGCAGTACGCCGTTGTCGTTTGCGTTCGATGTCTCGAGTTTGCTCGGCGGCGTGGTTAGCAGCATTCGCCCACCATTGCCACTTGCGATTCTTCGAAATTAAATTGCTTCAAAATTAAATCTGTCCGTCACGTAAGACAATGAATGACTCATACTCCCGTAAACAAGGCCTCGCCATTACGACGAAAGAAGAGAAGTGAAATTCGACGCTGGAATGATCAGTGGCAACGCAGGTAGCTGTGGAAGACGACGAAGACGAAGAGCGCACGAGCGCGAGCGCGAGCGCAACCCGAGGGGCGTCAACGAGCCAGCTGCGGAATAAGACGACGACGCTCGAGCCAATGCTGATGATGATGATAGTTTTCTGTGGACAGGCGACGGACAGACGCTTTTTCGTTTCGCCAAGCCATATAAGATTCCCTTTAAAAACAAAAAAGACGGCATCTTAGCTAGCTGGCACTTAATTTTTCAGTATAGTTCTGCAAGCCGTGTATACGAAAGCAGTAGGACAAAGTACGACAAGATAATTTGCCAAGGAAAGGAAAACGCAGTCTGTGGTGGTAAAAAAGAAGACGGAGAGATGAGAGTAGGAGTTTGCTTTGGCTGAAATAGGTTGGGTTCAGTTAACTCACGCGGGACGGGCATTATTGGAGATCACTGGGACAAGCATTTCCTGCAATAAACGGAATGAGATAATGATGATGCTTACTATAACGGCGATGACGCTACTTCCCTTTTTAGTTACGTTACAATTAACTGCAAGAACGCGTACACACATGAGAAGATGTAGGACATATGAAACACATAACACGGCCTTCACTGTTCCGTCTGGATACGTGCATGGCTTCCGACTGGCGGTAAAAACCTATTCGCTGCATAACATAGCCGAGCGAATATCAGTACGAAGAGTTTCAAATAATCCGGCGTTACACTGGAGGTCGCTTCCGGGGCGTACATCCATGAGCAAAAGTATACGAACCGCATATACGAGGGGGGGGGGGGGGGGGGGGTGAATTTTTGCGTAGCTTAGGCATGAATACAGTCTGGAAATCAGAAGTGCAGCCAGAGCTGCGTTACGTTGACCGCACTGAATCTTCTATTCCAGGCAGCTCGCCTATAGGTGGCGCTGAAATTAAGCTTTCATTCGCGCACCTTTTGCTGTTATGCTTTTGCTCCCTGGCTTGAATACGCTGATGGACACACACGTCAAGGCCGCTCGGCAGCGAAGTGAGCACATAACCACCCATTTAATTTGCGCGCGCAATAGCCACGGTTCTGAAAAGCCGGTGCCTGAGACGCGACCGCTTTGTTCCGCCATCCTTCGTCCCGGGTCTACTCGTTCCCGTGAGTCGACGGCACGTTTAGTGATTCTAATGTGACCCGCGCTCGCTCGAAGCTCGCTGCCTACTCCTCGCTTAGCCGTAGCCGGCGGCCTCCACACAGGCCTAAGGGTGCGGCCTATAGCTCCACCGGCAGCAAAAATATACAACACGCGGGCGAACAAGCGTGTCGCGCCGAAGGGTTCATTTGTCTCGAAAAAAAGAAAGAAAAATAAGAACAGTGTCTGCATTGCCGCGGAGCAACCCTGTCGGCCTGGCCAAAGTCTTCGGAGCTCGTCGTCCCCGCGCATCTCCCTCTTCTTCTCCGTGGCAACGCATACACTCAGCAGGTGACGTCACGCCCGGCTCTTCTGCGCCCTTCAATCCGCGAATAAAGAGCCGGCGCACATAACACCATGCCGCGGTACCGCGGTGTTCCCGCAAAGATCCCGCGAAGATTGACCCGGCCCGCGTGGCGACGAGGGGCTGTAAATCAGGGTCGGCCCAGGGCTGCCAGTCGTAAAGCAGCGCCGACGAACTCTTGAGAGGACCCTGGTCAGCGACTGCCGTGCCCATGCCCACCTTTCTTCCTTTTTTTCTTTTCTTTCTTCTGCGGAGGCGCGCACTTCGATCTAACGCAGCAGGTCGCGCAGTGGCTGCTGCGTCCCTTCGGAGCTCTGACACCGCCATCAGGGCTAAGAAAAAAGGGCGGCGAGCACAGTCAACCGGTGCAGAAGACGTGGCTTCCCCGGGGAGTTTACCAGGAGGCTTCAGCGCGAGGCTTAAAAGGGTTCTCGCTGTACACCGTGTGATACAGTCTGCAGACGTCTGAGAAAAGTGGAAAGGGTAACTATGCGGAAGAAGCAAACAGCCTTGCTTTTTGTATCGTTTTCTCTCTCTCTCTCTCTTTCTCTGTCTTCTCGGAACAAAGAGTGAGCAACTCTGAAAGCACCAAGAATAGAGAAAATGGCTGATTCACTGGAAAAGGGAGTCGTCAAACAGAATCGAAACACGAAAGACAAGGTATATGCCCAGGAAGAGGGGTCGTATAAAGCACGAGCTGGCGCTAATGGGATGAAAAAAGTTTTGTCGGTGTCCAAACGAAGCCCAGCTGTGGTAGTGGTTTCTGTTGTTCACGACGATATAAAAGTCTGTTTTAGCACCATTTCGTTAAATATGAAAGTTCAACAGCTATAGTCCAAGTTTTCCTGCTACTGGGATGTAACAGTTGTGTCAATAGTTTTTTTTTTTTTTTTTTGTTATTTAGAACCCACATTTCGACAACCCAGGTTATCCGCATCTTCAAGGGAACGTTGTGTATCCCGATATTCATTGCGCCACAGTGGCATCCGGGGAAACACCGTGATGACTGAGCAATAGCAGACGAGAATGGCCCACCTGAAGCAACGACAGCATATAAACAGCGGCTATGAGAATACCGCAGTAGCACATCCCGTCATCGTCAGCGTCGAATTCATGTTAAACGGAACAGCGTCAGCGACGGCTCGCGTCATCGTTACGAAGTTTCGTACGTCACACTTGTGAAACGAAAACAGCGTGCCTGGAATGCACACCACGTTATTGTTCCATAGATATGCGGTTGACTGAGACGTAAGCCACCTTCAGCTAATTCATGTGAACGACTATTGTATTTGGTCGATAGCGAACGAATTAATGCTTCCTACGGCGGCTTGTCGCGACAGGATATAAGCGATCGTTATATGCGACCTACGTGAATGAATATCGCGTCGGTTGAAGAGGCGCGACGTTTTGTGAAAATAGTTGGTGGTTGCCGTCTGTCGCCTGTTGAGGACTGCCACATGCTGGAAACTGGCAACGACGGACCACGTTTTCGATATACGCGACACAAAGGCGCCCCGACGTACACCCAAAAACTTGAAGCGTGGTGGCGCACCATGCACAATTACTGCGCCGAGCAGATGCGTGATATCCCACGTGACACTGTCGTATAGTCGTGTAAACATGGTTCGTTGATACGAAAGTCGCCCGACATCTAGGAATAGCGAACGCGTGTATACTCTCTAAAGCTTGCCACGGATGTTTCGCTCGATTCCAAAACATTGCAAGAAGCGTAGCCAGGGGGCGTATTCTGCGACGATTGTATCGGCGATACTACCGCCTTCACGTGACGTAGGGCTCAATCAGCTCATCAAATTTTGCTCAACCAGCCAATCGGTGCGCGCCTGACGGCGATGCTGTCGATACTATCGCCGAAAGAGATCGCCGCAGAATACGTCCCCATATCACTCGAGTTTCTCACTCGCTACGCGCCCGTCGACACGATTCGCTGCCGCTCTGTTCGCGTATAATCGTCGCCGCATTGACGCGCAAAGTTCGACATAACTCGATGCCATGCCTGGTTCGTTAATACAGCATGGCGGTCGCCATGCGAGCGCTAGATCGCGGCCGATTCCTCGGCTTCGAGAGCACGAAGCCACCAAGGGGGCCGTGCAGCTCTCGCTCATTAACCCATTAGCCTCGCCAATTTCGGCGCGGATTAAGCCTTAACTCGATTTAATTTCAATCAGAGCAACAGCGTTGGATCGTTACGCTCCGAACTATGGCAAAGCACTAGAGAGATCAATCTAATTTGCCTTGGCCCGCATGCACCAAGAGGCAGCGGGAAGACCTAGTGATTCTTCTTTTGTTATTACTATTTTTTTTTTCGTGTAAAACTGAGAAACGGCGCCAGACAGTGCCAGCCATTCGCCAGTGATGGAGGTCGTTACGCTCGTCAGCGCGTTTAATGTCGTCTGCGGCGGAAAGAAGAAAGGCCGCCCTCGATCCTGAAGTATAGATACCCGTACCTTGCTTAGTCTGCCAAAAAGGAAAAGCAAACTTGGTTTTCGTCTGCGGACCAGCAACCTCCAGACGGGCCTAACCGGTTATTTATACTCGGGCAACAAATTCAAAGAACGGGAGCCATGTTCACGATCAGCTATATACATGTTCCTTCAACCTTCAAAGCCCCGAAAATTCACCACAAGTTAGTATATTATTTTATGTTTCGGTTTTACTAAGAAAAATATTACGAGCTGCATCGAGAGCGCAAAATACAAAAAAAAAGGGGGAGAAGCAGGATGCTGAAAGAGTCGCACTTCCATTGCCTTGTAGTTCAGAGCGAAGTATAAACAGAGTCGTAATGAAATTGTGTTTATTATGATTACGTACTCGAGTTATTTAGCTTGCATAGCGGTTAATGTCACATGAAGAGATTGCACTGTGGCAGAAATTAAAGGAAGAGATGATAGGCAGTTCGAGAAAATGGTGTCACGCACACGTGTGCAAGCACATACACACTCAGACGAGAAAACAAACAAGGATGTAAGGCAATCTCTGCGCCTCTATCTATCGCGTTGTTACAAATCTGATTTATTATCAGCAGTTCCAGCAGCTTAATCCAGCGGCTTGGTCTCTCACGAGCTTCGCTTACTGAGATTGTGTTACCGAAAGGCTGATCTTCGAGTTGATACAAGGCCCACAAAGATGTTCTAGAAGCACGGCTCGTACCCATGAGACGTATTGGCCACCCTGGATTGATTGAAAAGTACGCCCAACAAAATACCAAAAGGGGTAAAAAAGGCAAACAGTCAAAACGAAGCCTTAGACAACTAAATAATAACACACATTTTCAGAGGGCTGATTCATAAACATAGAAATAAAGAATAAAACGCACTACTACTACTACTACTAAGTGGTTCGTTTGGAAAAGGAAAGGTTAGTATATATCTTCTGCAGCTCTTGAGGGAGCACGGCTCAGTCGTGTTGTGCTGTGCCTTCTTCCTCTTCTCCCTTTCCTCCTCTTCAAACTGGTGGCGGTGTCCCTTTCAGGATGGACACAATTCTAGTCTGCACTTCTCTGTCGTGTGGAGTTAATGTGTTTTCACAAAATAACGATAATAATAAGGCAGAATACTTCTTTTACTGGCCACCAGCCGTTTGCCGTATTTCACAGTGTAAAACGCGCTCGTCTCACAATGGCAGCGGCCCGGCCTAACGACCCGTGTGGGGCGGGGGTCCCCGCCAGCGCGTGCCTCTTTCCTGTGTGCAGTGGTGTACCGGCTGCTGAGCCTGGTGGCGTTGTGGGCGCTGGTGTTCGTGGTGGCCGAAGGACGCTACCTACCAACCAGGTCCGGCGACGAGCTACGCGGGGAACGCCTGCGGGAGCTCATACGGACCGTATGTGAAGGCTTCGCTGCACGCAGTGCTTCATAAACACCCGTTTCCACTCTGCCCCATCATCTTAAAACCTGTAGTTATACACGCGTATGTCGGGACTCAGCGTAATGTGTGATGCAACTTGTCCTCCCTTTTTGTCTCTGTGGGTCCGTCTAGGAATCCGTGAGAACTTCATTTACTCTTCTGGGGAAACTGTGCGATAGGTTTTTTTTAAACCATATAAGACGTTGTTACTTCTTAGCTTACAATATATTTTCTTTAAATTAATGTTACTATTATGTGAAAAGGTGTAGTCATCACCATTGAAGTGTGACTAAATCGTAAGTGTCTAAACTTCGGTTCATTAACGTCCAATATTTTGAAACCAGGTGTCGGTGTCGAGTTTCAGCACTGATAATACTAAATATAGCAAGGCTTTTGCTGCTTCCACTAGCAGCGGTGCCAATGGAGAAGATACGTTGACATATCGTGCTCAGTGATTTCGCATCTTCTGTCGCCCGTAGTTACCACTGTCAAAGCAATGCTCATTCTATGCAAGTCAACAGCAGACGACAAAGGCATCTCCGTGAGATTCCCCATTACTCTTGTCCGACGTCATCCCAGTTCATACTTTGCCTGCAAAATTCACGAGTTCATTACTCCATCTGATGCTGACATCATCCAGCGCGTTTCCCCTTAACACCCCTTTCTACCATTTTCTTTCGCCACAGTGTGGAATGGCAGACCAGTTCATTTAGCAATATTTTCCCTCTTCTTTTTCTTTCTCTTTACCACTGTCATCATCATCATCCTGTATAAATACACCACAAGAGCAAGACTTCTTCCAGAGATCTCCAATTACCCATTTCCTGCCCGAACCAAACACACCTTATGTCTGCAACTTGTCATTGCGCCATCTGATATCCTACCGCCCTCAACGACGTTGCTTTGCTCTCGGTACTAATTTAGTTATTTCAGCAGACCGCGGGTAATCTGCTCCACGCATCACGCGTGCTGCTCGGTTCCATGTCTTCCTCTTAGTCTCAATTACGATATCGCCTACCGTCATTTGATATGCAACCCATACTGCCGCCGTTCTCTCATCTAGTTTCCGTTACGCCAATTATTCCCTGCTCCGTTGCTCGCTGCACAATCCCTACCTTCCTCACGAATGTCTTCGTTATCATGTCGTCGTGCACGGCCTCTCACTGCGAAGTCAAGTCCAATCGGTTTTGCGCTGATGGCATTGCACCTGCTCGCAGTTGTTCGAGAGGGCCGAGCTGGAGAAGGCGGCGGGCCTCTATCCGTATGCCGGTGACGGCCGTAGCGGCATCCTCAGCGGTCAAGATTGAGGAACGCTGTCACGGTAAGCCGTATAGTTGTTTTGCCCATTCTAGCGTTGCGTGCGGCTGTGGTGAAAACATCATGATTAGCATTGCCATAAGCGGGCATTGTCCTTTTTATTTTCTCTACCTTTTCCTTGTCGCCTAATGGTTCCTTGATCTTTATTAATGTCCTTCTTTTTTTCACTTTCACACTTTCAAGCCTCGTATACAAGCGCGACGCTGCTTTCTGTAAAGGGTGCTTTACCTGACACATTATGTCTATGTGGTGAAGCTATTTCTGAATAAAAGAAAGGAGTTTGAGTAATTTGGCTATCTTGCCGGTTTCCAGCATAGTTTTGAGTTATTATCGAGTTAGAAGCTGCGTTTTTAAATCGTAATAACTCCCCCCCCCCCCCCCCCCCCCCTGCCCCATGTGCGGCAGCGCTTCCTGCAAATGGACACTTGACTTCGTACACGCTACTTACGTGGCGAAATTGTTTGTGCGTACGAACGAGAGAAATGTTTTATTTGTGCAAATCTGGTTTCCTGCGCCTATTTGAAGAAAGTAAACTTGCAGAAGTTGAGAAAGTGACCTTTTAGAAGATCTCCAAGCCCTTGTTTGTAATACACATGGCAAAGCAATCCTGTAAAGAATGCTCGTACTTCGTCTTCGTACGGTGAAGGTACTTTTGTTAAAGAGGGAAAGGAAAGTTTATATTGACTGACCTTGGACGGCTTTCTGCGACGCTTTAAAGAAAGTGTAACACTTGGTAACCTGGACTTTTTCAACAAATAAAGCAGTAGTAGTTCCCACCAAATTCCCCGTGACGATGATTAACGTGAAGCGCAAGTGCATTCGGGCCCTCGGGGTCAAAATTGATACGCGAAGCATGCGTAGAAAACAAAAACAAAGAAAGTACACAGGCATAATTAATAAAAACATATGAACAGTGATCTGACAACGTAGAGAATGAAAACAATATAACGCCAACCCATAACTTTACAAGGTTACCACAGAGAACGCTCGTAAATCCAGCCACGACTTAGAGAATCCCACTAATGGTGTCTGCGAGCCGTGTACCGCGACCTTCACTGAGATAGCAAAATGCAGTCAAAAGTCCATCAATCTACATTAGGCGTCCATCACGGAACATTCTACAATAAATAGTGGCCGCATAGCGTGGACGCGGTACACCCGAGAGAGCTTTGTCAGTGCAGTATACAACTATAGGAGTTAGCGCAACCATATCCGTACGCGGCGAATGCTACTGCGGCTGCTGAATTTTTTTTTTTTTACTTCCTGTGACGAAAGAGCGAATGGTTGCAGTGGGAAGCCTGACAGGCGTAATAAAATAGTCGTCTTCGCTCGGGTCAACTCTGCCGGCCAGTGTCCCTCGATCGGGAGTAGCTCATCCTCTAGGAAACTAGTTGGCGGCCAGCCAGGCAATTGACGTTCTTATTTTGTCTTTTTCCAAGAACTTCATTGCTGCGGCCGATCGTGATGCCTCTCGCGGTGTCTTCCTGTCGAGCCGTTCACGTTTACACAAAACAATTAGCGGCAGCATTGCGGGGGCTTGTCCTTTTAAAAATCGCCAGTTTAAGTATAAACGCTCGACTGACTTACCGTGCCTCTTTTTTTTTTTTTTTTTGAAGATTCCGCATTCGACGAGGGCCCTTGACTACGAGCTGTTACACTAATAGCGTATTCAAACGTAGCATTGAAGAGTTAGCGATCTACGTAACTCGTCGGACACGCGAAATGGCGTACAACGCTTGCACGAAGGCTACTCTCGCGCACTTGAAGGTTTCGAAACTTCTAACATCAGCAAGGAGGCGAAGTCGAGCACTAGCGATGTAGGCGGTTGACACAACTTTCTACGCTAATATGCGAATACGTACGACGGAAGATGTTGCAACCGACAGCGCGCGTGCTCTCCTCCAACCCTCTGGAGAAATAACGGCACTTCTTTCTGGAGAACATTGAGCGTGCACGCCGTGACGCAAGTCCTAGAGCACCACCGCATTTTTTCGCCACAAAACACAACTGACGGAAAGATGGAATACGGCAGCGCAGTTCTGAAACAAGGACGTAACACGGAATGAACAAGCACGGGCGTTGTTATGTTATTTTGTTCCTTCCGTGTTACGTCCTTGTTTCGAAGAGCGCTGCCATATCTCTTCATGACTAACCAACTAGCCCACCAGGACGTCTTACGTCAGTACGTCTTTACGTCACCAGTACGTAAAGAGGCAAGACAGCTAAACGCCTTTCTCGAACTTCCATGTCAGTTGACGTGTTCTGTGACAAAATAACCAAGCAAACAAAAATTATGAACGTCAATGCAATAAGTACACCAAATAGACCAGCAAGCTCTTTTTTACCACTGTCAACCGCAATGTCCCCCGCCCCCTCTCTGTTCGACTAAAGCCCCTCCATACGCGTTTTCGCCGGCGGTGGCGCGTGGATGGAGGGGCTTTATGTTCGACGTCACCACCCACCCTTGACGCTACCCTGGTTGCAACGTATGCACAATATCAATCAAGGTAGTCTGAATTTATTACACATAAATGCCTAAGGTCAGCGGACACTTCGCGCTCGCTCTACATTTTCTATTCACCTTGCTGAACGTGAAACACTTTCTGCACGTAATTTTTCATGCGTTTATGACGCATCTCTTTTTTTTTTCCAGCCCGGAGTTTTGTAGACAACAGTAATCGATATACAGATTTGCTTTGCACCGATATAATGAATCCGTCTCTCTTCGCAGGTTGTTTGCCAGCGGTGCGGAATCCCCGAAGAAGCCACCCCTGATTGAGAATAAACATTCTGCAGCCGCCTTCCACGGGCGGCGAATGACATTTTATCCGTGTGCGGAGTCCATACTTCGACGAGCTTGAATTTCCCGGGGGAAGAGATCACATGGCGAAGCATTATCCCCCGTCACACCTCTCTCCCGAAATCTGCTTGACGTGCCCGCCCACCGTGGGGTCCCTGCGGCTGAGGCGTCCCGCTGCTCAACGAGTCGTGGGATCCAACCCCTGCCGCTGCGGCCGCACTGTGGCGGGAGCGGCATGCGAGAAATTTACCACGACCTCTTCGCGCAATCAGCGCTGTAAAATCACAGGATAGAGCCTCTTAGTAGATTTCCGTGGCATGGATACTTCTCCTCTGAAATTAAAAGTGCTTTAGAAACCCACTTTCGCTTTCTGGTTTTGCCGATTACTTCCTTCGGCCTGGCTTCCCTGCAACACGCCGCAATCAAGAGGATCAGAACCACGAGCGTGCGGGATTGGTTTGCTGGCGTAGAGATAAAGTTGGCTGTGCTAAAAGGTTTGAGCTCTCACCACGGATGCTCGAACCTCTCGCACTTGAGAACTGCTTAGTATCGTTACTTCCTTAATCTCGTTCTCAGCATTGACTGCCGGCTCTTCAGTACAGACAGCTTTAGCTTCACACAGTCCGCGAGAATGCGCCGTTGGAAAAATGCAGCTCCGATTGTGTTTCTACCATTTCACATACTCAAGGTCCAGTCAGGAACCAAACAGCAAATTTGGATTGTGTAACCCCCCCTATGTAATGCCCCTAGGGGCCCTTAGGGTATGTAAATAAATTTTTAAAAATAAAATTTTTGTTGAAGAGAAAAAGAAAAAAAATGTAGCGAAGCTTTTTCCTACAGCCCCTTGGTGGAACTTCCAAACGGGACCAGCCACACATGAATGAATGGGCACTACACGCGTAAGCCGATTTGATCGCCATGGCAATAGCATCAAATTGCTACAGACAGTCTTAAACTATCTTGCTTCTAATTGAGGCCAGCCTGCTGAAATAGGCGGTGTTGCATTTTCTGTGCTGAACGAAATGTCAAACGCAAAAAAAAAAAAACTCAGTCGCTGCTAAGCGCACGGCATGACAAATTGGAATGCATGTTCTTGGAATGCATCAGGTGCAGGCTAAGTGAAGCTTCTCCCACAGCATTTCCTACAGTTATGTGTTTACCGGCCCCTCTGCATTCCACAATGCAGAGTAGCTAACCGGGCTCCACATGGTTAATAACTTCCCCGCCTTTAACCTCATCACTTCCCTCTGCGAGTTCTAGCCAACCTTCTTGCCAAACTGGTGAGCATTGCCAGCAGAGAGTTTCCAAGCAACGATTTCATGCCCCTACATGCAGGCAGGCGCCTCACACAATCCTGCACCCTGCTCAAGAATCTCATTTCTTTCTTTACACAAAGCAGGGGAAAATGCACAGCAAGCAAATAAGGCGTTACGGCTAGTCACCTCACCCTGAGCTCTCTGCAGCGACAGCACCACCGCAACACAGATCCAAGTGCACCAAAGAAAAACACAAGAGATGAGCATTTGCGATCGGGTTTACCTTGGCTTATTTCGATGTGAGACCAGGTGTCTGTGCTCTGCTGAGGCACACAACGGGATTCTTCTTGCACAATCAGCATGGTTGCAATGGTCGTGCCCAAACACCAAAGCAGACGTATTCCCAGTTTTGGGCGATTCTGGACATGGCTTTGCACGTCACTGTCGGAAGAGCATTTCATCTCACTTGAAGCTTAGGCATACTCGTTATTATGTGGCCCAAGCAGTTGTCAACGCCAGTGAAGAATTAAAAATATCAGTTAATGGGCCATCCGCCACTAACGGTTGCTCAACATTACTGTTAGGCAAACATGGAAAAAAACCTGGTAAATGAAGGAAAAAAGGATGGAGGTTTTGAGGGGGGCTGCGGTGTACATTGTGCCACAGCCAATACATCAGTTCCTGCTTCAAAAACAAGCCACTCTGTTCTTTCAAGAACACAGT